>NW_020449307.1:2178522-2183448 GCF_003343035.1 Apteryx rowi | reverse complement strand
CGGCTCTGCCCGCGCCTGGCACCCTGCGAGCCTGCCGGGGCCTCCTGCTTGGCCGGCGCGTTGCCGAGAGACGGGTCTCAGGCTGGCGCTCGGGTTTGAGGCACTTTGTCCAGCCCCTGAATCGCGCGACTTCAGATTCGGCGTTAGATCAGCGCTGGCACAACGGCTTGTGTTGCTTTCGCTTGCTGAAGATACTTCTTTAAGCTCAGCTATCACTGAGCATCCTCTTGGCGCAGGCTGTGACACGTTGTGACCTGGACCTGCTTTCTTTATCTGTTTCACTCGGGCTTACAAAGCCTGGGGTGAGGAATAGAGCTGCTTTCTGGCGCTCCCGTTCTGCTGCTTTCCCCCGACTGCTCCGGAGCGAGGCCGAGGAGCAGAGGTGGCGATGGAAGTTTCTGCACCTCGGTCAGTGTCTCGGCGCCCTCCTCTCCTCTCCTCTCCGCCACGCCGCCACCCCAGAGGCGCCCTGTGCAGCTCCAGGTGGGATGGCCGCGCTCCTGCCTCTCCTGCTCGCCTGCCTGCTCCACAGCCATGGATGTGGCCGTCCAGTTTCCCCTGTCGGGTGTTATCCCTGCTGTGTCTCAGTGATGCTGTAGGCTTTCGTGCCGTACTCTTTAAGTAAATGCCGACTTTAAAAACCACCCAAATCCTCAGGAAAATCTCGAAGCTCTTTAGATTTCCTCTTTCGCAACCGCATGCCTTCCACACCACAAACTTCTTCGGGGTACTTGGACATTTTGACGTTTCAGCATCCCCTCGTAGTGGGATGCAGGATAACAGCTATAATTTCTTTTAACTCTAACCAGAAACTTCACTTCTTTTTGCCTTTAGGAAACCAGAGGAAAATATCTACCATTGATCAAGGGATCTTTGAACTCGCTGAATTCTTGATTGTATTCAGTCATTGTTCACGGTATTAATCCTACTAAAAGGTATAGAGCCGCTCCAGAGTGCTTTGTGGTGTTGAAGGTTGCGGAAAGATCATTGTACCCCTACAGATGAATAGATCTGTGGCTCTTGCAGTGACCTTTCTCAGTGATTTGAATAAGCTGCAGTTCCCAGAAATCCATCTGCCTTTTATGTTTGTCGATTTGTCTAATCTTTCCAACCCCTAAAAGAAGCAAAAAGTACCTTCCCATCCGATTTCATCCTCCCGAGTAAAAGCATTAAATTGACCTCATTTCAGGTGATGAACTGACATCTGCTGAAAGTGATCCTAGCATCAAGTGAGCTTGCAGAGCGGGGTGGAAAGAGCGAGCCAGAGGACAGGTGCCCTAGACACCTCTCACTAACTCTACAGATAGTACCTTAAAACACCAACAAGTAGCTTGGATTATACAGCTTGGGAGTGCAGTGCTGAATGCCATAAACATTATCTGCAGTTACCGGGAAAATTGCTGGGCCCTGCTGCCCTGGTCTGGTGGGACTGCGAGCGCAGAGGAGGAGGGGAAAAACACAAATCAAAAACGAGGGAGAGATTACTTTTCCTTTTATTTGCGTTCCTACTTGTACCAAAGCAAAATGTTATTTGCAGATTTTGTGGTGGTATCTTGTTTTCAGGGTAGCAGGCTTGTCCTACTGTAAACTGTTTCCTTGGTTATCTACTAAACTATCAAAACTTAAGCAATGTATATATATACCTATATCTCAAATAACCTTACATCGGGAATTTACTAGACATGAATTGGGTTTATTTAAGAACATACATACACATGTATATATGTATGTATATAGCCATATACATATTTTACATATAAATACACCCACACATATCTCTTTCTTTGTTTTCTATAGTGAGGAAATAATAAGCATATCCCTTATCGTTTGTTTTAATGTCAGTGGCTGAGACTATTAGCAAAGAATCCTTTTAAAAAAAACTGATGAACTAAAACTTATTTTTAGTGGAGTTTATTTTTAAGAATAATTATTTTCTTGTAGAATCCTTTTCTTCTGCCTGGGCACTTTTTTCGCTCCTTGAATGGCAGATTTGCAAGTACAATTTCATCTGCACAGAGGAACAATAGCTTTCAGTTGCACAAAGGATTTCTCCCACCCTGAATCCAAACCACAATGCCTCTTGCTCTGATAATAGCTTCTGAAAAGATTTTGTAATGCACAGAATTAATACATGATTATTTCCGCCTCAATTCTCTCATTTATTAGATTCTATAGTGAATTCCAAATTAAAAATAGCACCTCTTAAGTTTTTTTTAATGGTTTAATATTTTGGAAAAAATCATATTCTGAAGTTTGTCTTTTTTACTCTTGTTTACAAAGTAATCTGGATTTTATTTTTAATAATGTTCAGAACCAAGACTTGCCTAATATAACTGTAAAAATCAAGGCATGCAAAAATTGCAACAAAGATAGCGTCTGGTTATTTTAAAATGAATTGGAATGTTTCCCCTTTACAAACTGGAAAACAGCCTGGACGCAGTAACTACAAACCGGTCTTCATTCAGAAATGCCTTTTTAGTTTACAGACTGTAGCCTCCACTGTGTCGTCCTTTATTAGAGAAACGCAAACCAAAACATCAACTTCAGTTAGAGCTGGGCATTGGCGAGGCCCAGGATCAGGCCCGGAGCCCTAGTGGAGAGGGGGATTGCCCCGCTGCCGGGTAGCCGGGAGGTGAGCGTTCCCATCCCTGCCTGGCAGCTCCGCTCCATCCCCATGGAGACTTGCCCCACGCTTCGAACACAGGTGTGAGGACTTATTTACATGAAAGTGTGCATTAAATATTGACTGGTGTTTGCCTGGAATTTGTTTGCAACGTGGCCTGTTCTGCTGCATCACAGGATGACACAACGGAGCAGCGTGCTGCCCTTTGAGTGGAGAAGTGATTTGTGACTAGAGCGTTAGCGCTGCCACATTCGTTTACCGGCCCCGTTGTGGTCGTATATGAAAGGCGTTCCAGCGCGGGTCCAGAGGAACCTCCGTGAGATCACATCCTAAGCATTCTCCCCTTCTTTAAAGAAAAAAAAATCACACATCCAGCGTAGTTGAAGAAAGCGCTGCTGAGGAAGTGTAAGTGGTGGGTGTGCTGTTGTTCTAAGACAGGGTGAATCATTGCCTTCTGGCACGTAAAGTCAGGCCGGGCAATTTCAAAGCAAGAAAAGAATGGCTGAAGATCTCCAAAGCCTTCCTCTCAGCGTCGCTTCCTAAGCCATCCATTTAGGAATTAGTTGCTTTTCCTTCACCAGGACTCTGTGATACCACACAGTTTTGCAAAGAGGAAATCTTTCAGAGGAGTGTCAATATATTCTGTTATATAGAGTTTAAAAAATGCATAGTTACATGTAGCTGAGTTTAATATTTAATTATGTGTAATTTATGTGGTCTATTTATTTGTTAAGCCTTAGGGGGAAAAAAGGTGATTTGTTTTTCTTGTTATGCAACAGCTATTGTTCCCCTTCCACCCAGGCACCCGCACCAGGGCAGCCTGCACTAGCACAGGGAGAGAGGTGTGCTGCTTTAAAAGACATCCGACTGTAAATGTCAGATTCATAAATATTTAAACATTTTTCTTCCAATTTCAAGTCAAGTCTGACAGGACGCCTCTAATTAACGCAGGGCTGTGTTTTGGGCTGGCTGGGGCCTTACCACAGGATCTCAGGGAAGAATCAGGGCTTCAGGCGAGCTGGGAAAATCTGGGCTCCTGGCTGCGAGAGGGGCAGGCAGGGAGAGAGGGAGGGAGTCGCACCTCACCCTCCAACTAACCCGTCGCATTAATTTTCCCCCCGCTCCATAATTTGATACCTGGTCAGAGAAGAAGCAGGTTGAAGTGCGGCGGGTTTGTTGGAGTGAGCCGGGGGCAGCCGCGACTGCTGCGTGCGGGGCTCCTGGCAGGGCCCGGCCCGGGGCCGCCGGGGACCAGCTGCCCCCGGGGCGCCGCACCCTCGGGCCGGGGCTTTCCCTTTCCCTTTCCCTTTCCCTTTCCCTTTCCCTTTCCCTTTCCCTTTCCCTTTCCCTTTCCCTTTCCCTTCCCTCCCCTCGCCGGTTAATGCGGGGTCGCTGCCGGCAGCAGTCCCTGATCCTGGGGGCCTGGGGGCAGGCCGAGGAGGGCCCTGAGCGCTGACCCCCCCGGCGGCAGGCAGGGGAGAGGGGAGCCCGCGGCGCCCTGCGGGCGAAGGCAGAGGCAAGGAGCAGGCAGGGGGGAGCCCCCCCGACGCCGCCCCGACGGGCGGCAGCGCGCTCGCTGCGCGGCCGCGGAGAGCGGGCACGGCGGCGCGGGGCGGCCGGGGCAGGCGTTGGAGCCGCCCCCCAGGCGGGGGGTTTGGGCAGCCCTCGCCCGCCTCGGCCGTCTGAGGCGCGACACGAGGGGCGCGCAGACGCTGACCCCCGCGTGAAACGCTCACGGGCGCGCACGGAAGGGCGGGTGACGCCGGCAGGGCCGCAGCTCCCGTGCGCGGCGGCGGCCCCGTCCCGCCGGGCGGAACCGCCTCGGCAAGCGGGGAGCGCCGCGTAAACCCCGAGGCCGGGAGGAGGCAGGGCAGCCGTGCTCGCTCCGGCCGCTCCCGTTGCTTCTCCTGCGCGGCCCTTGCCCTGTTGTTTGGGCGGCTCCTTCAGCAGCGACGGGGGGGGAAGAGCGCTGAAAATCGCCAGTGTAAGGGCAGCGGCCCCGGGGGGCAGCGGCGGCACCGCTCCCGCTCCGGCGCGTTGGCTCTGCCGCGGGGGCCGCCCGGGGCCGCGGTGACGGGCGCTGCGGGAGCCGGGGCAGCTCTTCCCGGCGCGCTGCCGGGAGACCGAGCAGCGCGCCGGGGCGCAGCCCTCGGGGAGGGGGCGCGGGCGCTTGTGCGGAGCCGCCTATTGAGATGCAGATTGCGGCCCGCGGCGACGGCGTCCTTTCACCGACATGCTAATGGCAGAGCGCGGCAGCCCCGCGGCCCCCGGGGCCGGGAGCCGGGAGCAGGCGGCCGCCGCCG
>NW_020449307.1:1955473-2177200 GCF_003343035.1 Apteryx rowi | reverse complement strand
TGCTTGTGCCCCGCTCCGCTCCCCGCGCGGCGCCGCGCAGCGCCGGGACCGCGCACCTCACCAGGCGCTGCCTCTCTCTCCTCCCTGCAGAAAAGCACCGTCCCGCCGCTCCCGCAGCGCGGGGAAGAGGCAGAGTCGGCCAAATTCCTCCTCCTCACCCTCCTCTCCCTCGCCTGCATCGGCGGCGTCCTGGCGGCGGCGGCGGCCGCCTACTGCCTCCGCCACCGCGCGCACCGCGACCTCGCGGCGAAGCTCTCGGCTCTGGGCGCCGACGCCGGCTCCGACGCCACCGCCGCCTACCAGGTAAGGAGCGACGCCCCGGCGCCTCCTCCGCGCCCGCGCACCGCCCCGCCGCCCGCCAGGTAAGAGCGGCCGCCGGGCTCCCTGCGCGCCCGCGCTGCCCCGCGCTGCCGGCGGCTCCTCCTGGCTGGTCTCGGAGCTGCTGTAAATTTGCGCCTAATTAGAAGCATTWAAAAAAAAAAAAAGCCCTTGCCATTGGAATTTGCTGAAAAATAACATTAATATCCATAATCTGTCACCACTGCCACTATTAATAACGAAAAATCTTTAACATTTATGAGGAATGGATTGCACGGTTATCTGAAGATGTCTCTCTTTTTGAGTAATCGGCTTCTTCAAGGTCTGATATGAAAAGGGCCTTTGACCCGCTCCGTTGCCACCTTCTGCCATTATTCAGATAAAATGAAATCTAATGCTGATAAATGGGGACGAAAAGCAGAGCTGTTCCGAGGAGAACAATGGTGGCAGATGGGTACCCAGGAGCGGCAGCCCCCTGCGCGGATTGTCCGAAATAAAGCAGAAACCTCCGGGTTTCCCTTTCGGTTTCAAAAGTATTGGGTCGAGACCTGCACTGCAACTTCCCGAAGTTTGTTTTCGATTGTGGTATTTATTTCTCGGTCCGGTGTCGGTGTGTTGGTGCATGCATGTGCTACGGTCCTGCACCATGCAGCTCCTCCAGCCTGGTGTCCCACGGTGTTTGGAGCGTGACCGGGAACAAGAATTCCAGAGTCTGTAAACATTGCTGCTGTAGTGTCCGGGCTGCTCCGGCACCGATACGGTCCTGCTAATGGCACTTTTCTGTCAAGTTTTATTTTATCTTGTGCTACCCAAGAGCAGACATTATGGTCTTTCTGTATTCTGGAGCTGAGAYAGATTAAAATTGGCTCTGGGGACTCTTACAAGAACAAACTCACATTTCCTCACAAAGTTTGGGTCTTTTTGTACCTCTTAAAAGTTAAATACATAATATACTTAGTACCTCTCCCCAGAGTAGGTCCAGGGAGTTTTTCACTGAAGAATGATAAATATGAATGTTTCTGTGACAATTAGTGTCTTCACTAGAGAATGGTTTTGTTTTTCATAAATACTTACTGTAAAAAAAATCTTTAAATTTACTTTAAATCTTTACATTTAATAACTGCTAAGGCAAGAAAGAGAGCAAGAGTGCTTCCTATGGAAAAATGCAGTGTCCTCCAGGATAAAGTGTGAACAAAATAGCAATTKCTTATATTAATTTCGTTGGCCAAGGAGACCTTGACCATAAATATTTTTGCTTGTTTTCATTAGGGAACTTGCTGTTGACTTATTTAAACAGCAGAAGAGATAGGTATTCTTTTCCTTTCGTTAAATATGAGTACAAGAATTCTTAATTTAAAAAAAAAAGCCCTCCACGTTCCAAAATTACACTTGAAACTGAATTTGTGATAATTAACAGGACAATCTTCCTAGTGACAGCTCTAATTAATAGTATCTGTAATTAAAATCGTGCCCTTCCAGCAGGAAAATTGTTTGAATTTCTTGGAGTGACCTTTTTTGCCATTTCTCTTGGGAGCACAGTGGTTAAGTTGATATTGATTTTATAATGAGCTCTGGTTTGTTTAATAAGAATCTGTAATCCAGACACTAAATGAAATGTGTGCTTCATTTCTTCTTCCCAGACTTATATATATTTTAAAACTTCCCTAGTAAGACCTAAGAGTGTCATTTTCTGGTTTTAAAAAAGACCAAAAGACCAATGTTTGCAGGATGCTGTTCAGTTTTGCAATAGTGAAACTATATTAATATTCTTTGTTTCTGAGCTTTGGGCCCAGTATTAACCACCTGACTTATTGAGCACTTCTGTTGGTTTTTCAGGAAAACTGCTGTCAGGAGTGGGAGGAAATATGTTTTTCCTTAAGTACGAAGGTTCCTAAGGGCTTGGCTCTCCTCCTGTGGAAGTAAATGGGAATTTTGCCATTTGTTTCAGTGACAGCAGTAGGAGGCCTCAGTACAGTCAGACAAAATACTTCGACAGTTTTGATGCTGCTGAGTAGCATTTCATCAAAATGAATCATGAGGCCTGATTCTGTATGTAATAAACTGTTCGCATGGATTTCTAGAGGAGTAGGATTGAGCCCTCTTCTCATAGTTAGAATCACCTTACGCTGAGGTGAGTTAAATCTAGTGGATATCTGGTGTGTTTAAGCATGCGTGTTTTGGATAACATCAATTAGGTTTCAGAAAAAGCATCAGTCACCTTGTTTTCCTGATCTTGCCTGATGCTCATGGGGGAATAATGTAACCCATGCTAACACTGGGAAGGAAAAAAGCAGACCGCTTTGGAAGTGGTGCATACCTTGTTCTCTTCTGTATCAGTTCAGTCTGTTTCCCAAGGATCTACTCAGTTAACTGGTCCAGGGTATTTTAAAAATATGCAATATTTCAGCAGCTGCTGCCACTAAGCTCTTAAAACATGATACTCCCATAACAAGTTGTTGTTTACAGTGTAAATGATGATTCACATTTAATTTTCTAAAGAGGAAGGGGGGAAATCGGTTGGTACGAAAGGGCCTAGTGGTTCAGCGTGATTCGGAGAGAACGCCAAACTATTGCTTTGGTTCACATACTCCCCAAAATGTCAGCACGTTTATATTTTCACGTAAACAAGACTGACCTACATTTTCAAGTTTAAACAGAAACATTTTTTGCTCTAATCCCCATTCAGCCACAAAAGTTCACTCAGGGCTTTTACCCATTGCTCCCTCTTCCCGTAAACTTTGAAGAGTTTTTTCCCACAGTTGGGCTTTTCTGCGAAGGGGGAAGCTGGCAACTGATCCGGGGGGGGAAATAGCAGGTTGGCTGCGAAGGCTCCCGCGACGCTTCTCTGCCAGTGCCAGTGTTTCTTGGCGAGGCGCGGGCGTATGGGACCGGCCGCAGGCAGAGCAGCCGCTGCTGTTTAGAAGTTGCGGCAGGCAAAGGGAGTTTGCGGGGCGCCTCTGCTAGGCTGCCGCGTCGGGGCCCGCTGCGCTGCGAAGCGGCCGAGCCAYGAGCCTGCTGCTTCCAAAGCTAGGTAACAGCGGCAGCCGGCCGGGAAGCGGTACGGTGAGGTCTGGGGGGCTCACCGTCTGTAAAGAATAAGTAACACTCAGGCACAGCCGAGGGCCGATGCACGGTTGAAACTCTGTTTGTCTTGTAATCACTAAAAACCCAACAGAAATTGCAGGCTGCTTTAATTAGGCTGTCGTTAAGGAGTTTTTCAAAATTAATGGAAGTTGCATGTGCCTAAAACACAATTTACAGCTAGATACAGACTGGCTCTGTGTACCTTTTAAACCCTTCTCCTGTCCTTTCTGATCACACGTGTAATGATTAGATAAGTCAGTGTCAGCATGCACGGATGAGTAAGAAGAGGCTCTTCCTGCCTTCCCCGCGCGCACATGCGCACACGTCGGCTCGCGCRTTTAATTGTTGCTCCGATGGCTTTGATCCTCTTTGAAGAGCGAGTTTAGTATTCTGCAAGGCCGCTCGTGAGTCCCCGAGATTAGGGCCGAAGCGTTCGAGGAATTTTCAGCAGACGYTCTTTGATTTATTTCACAACACTGAGCAGATTTTCTTCATGCACTTTGAAGCCTTTTGAACGTAACCCAGAGAAAAACGGGCATTCAGGCGCTGGGGGCAGGCTGCAAACAGGGCCACTAAGTGCACATCTTGCTTGTCACTGCTCCCATTAGTGAGCAATTTATTAATGTAATGAGTGTGTGTTAGTGACTGCTACTATTTAGGGATGCTCTGTTGGATTCAGGGTGATGTATTTGTGAGTCCAGCTGAACCCTGGCTTTTGACCCCTGGGTGGAGAATGCTGGGTTTTGTGAGGAGAGGTTAGATCAGCAGCGTATTTTGTATTCTGAATCACAGAACTTTACCATGAACAAAATCTTCTGCATCACTGATAATGATCTGCAAAATGGAATTTAAGCACAAAAGTTAAAATACACTGAAAGTCTGCCTTTTAATATTTTATACAAATAATGTTCTTTTTAATCTTCCTTGAGCTCAGCCCAAAGAACTTCCTTTAAACAGTGAGGAGACAAAGACCGAATCCTTTACAATGAAGTCCTTCTTAAACTGCCCGAAGTTATGCAAGGTTACATGAGCAGTGCACCATCAGTGCAGCTGGGTTACATCAGCAGCTGTTTTAAAAACTTGTTCAAATGACTTGATCTGGCAGGCATATAAGTGTAAATTATATATTAAATTATATATTATTATGTGTATTATATATAAATTATATATTTCTTTGTCAGACTTAGTCTTCCTAATTATGTGATCCCTTTGTATTCAAAGCCAATGAAGAATTCTCAGTGGGTTTTAAAGATCTGATCCTGCTGTTATTTTTCACTGGAGAGAGCTTTTAAGAAAGTAGTAGTTACAAAATTGCAATAAAGATTTTGCTTCAAATATTTTAAAAGGCTCAGCTGAAAGAATCCACTGGAAACGTGCTCCCTACTTAAGCGTCTATCCCTTTTCTATATTTAAACACAGATAATTCGTTGTATCTAATATGGCTTCATGTTTTAGACCTTATAGACTATGACTTTCATAAGCAAACATGTTACATTATTAGATTTTAACATTGTAAAAATATTGTATATCAACTTCTTAGTTCACAAAATTCCATTTTCTAAGTGAAATGGAAAAAAAAAAGTAAAATTTTGCTCTTGTTGTTCATCAGGTTCTTGGTAGCATTCAAATTGACAGGAGGATGCAACCAAAGTAGGCTGACAAGCTGGGGAAATTAGTAGCCTGAAGTATTACCTCACACCTCCATAAACTTGTTTCATTTTCACAGCCCCCATTACACTTAAGCAAAAAAGGATATCACTGGGGATGAGATATTTTCAATATATAAATATTTAGTAAACATTTCTGTAAGGAATACATTTAGTGAGGATTTGGGGTAGATGAAAATTTAGCCTTAAGGCTGGATTCTATAAAATGTTTGCTTCTGTTTTCTTCTGGGAAAACAAAGGACATTAAACATTTTTAATCTTTTCTTTTTCTGTGTCCTTATTAAAAAAGAAAAAATAAATCATTTCACGTGACTATGTAAAGCTACAGGACGAAGTGTAATTGTTTGTAATAAAAAGTACACCAGGAGGTATATATGTATTAGAAAAGTTGTTCAAGGCCATTTAAGTCTGCTTACTGTGTATTAGGTAAGCAATTTTCTCTATTTTTCATTAGAATTTTGTTTTAACATAAATTCCTAGGTACCCACAAATACATTGTATGCAGTATTGTTATATAAAATACTGTATCTTCATGTGAGACAGTTTTTACAGTCCACAAAATGTATATTCAACACAGAAATCATGTATGAGAATAGGGGAGAAAAAAGAATTAGGAAGTGTTTAAAGCTGATAAGGGAGTTGCCTTATGTTCAGACATTTCATTGAATTCAGATGGTAGATGGCTAAAGCAGAATGAGGCAAACAAGAGGTGTGCAAAATGTGGATTTAACTTTTAATCTGGTTTTATCTGATTAGGGTTCAGAAGGATCCACAGTTCCTGTGGTGCAGTGAGCTATATGATTCCTTAACCTTGCTTCCTATGATAGCCATGAAATAGAATTAAATGGTAATAACATTCAAAATGTCATTTAAAGATACTGTACGAATTTATACATTGGCCAAAATCTGTCAAGCGCGCGTGTTTTACCCCTAGCAAATAAAATCATCCACAAAATGTTGTTTAATGAGAAATGCCTATCTTAAGTGCTAAAGCTCAATTACACAGATTTAGAGGGCACTTCAGCAAATACGTATTTGAGCTTGTCTTCCCCGTCTGTGAAGAGCCGTCCTCTCCAACCGCCGCCTCCGCTGCTCTGCCAAATGCTCCCGTGTGGACGGCTCTGGCAGCCTTGCAAACCCTGTGCGGCAGCGTTGGTCGTGGGACAGGCGTTCGTCCTGCTTGCGCCCAAGAGCCGTCCTCCAAGCTTTCCTCTTCTAAAAAAATACCTTTTATAAATTCCTAAATGTTAGAGAAATGGGCTTGCCCTGACCGGAGTCAAGTTTCCTAGACTGTATTGGCAGTGCAGCAACGCTTTTTATGAAAATAACCTTTTCATTGGAATGGGCAGATGGAGAGAGAGGTTCTTTGCAGGCATGGAAGGAAGATGAATGTCTACCTGCAACTGCTACCACTGCTCGGTTGAGAAGCTGCCACGTGGGCTTAGGTTTGAATAAAAGGTGGGTTTAGGTTTGAATAAAATAATACATCTTTTTCAAGTAGTTGGCTGCTTATCTGCATCGAACTAGTGCAAGGTGGTGGGTAGAAGGCAATGTTGACCCCTTCAGCTCCCCACGTGACATGACTTTATTTTTCCCCGTCTAAAGGATATAATGTTTGGGCTTGGTGTTTTGTAGAACAAGGACARAAGTGGACAAAAAGGACAAAATAGGACAAAAGCATCTTGCAGTGTAATTTTTCATGTGTTTCAGACATGTGAAAATGCTAAGAAAAAAATAGTAAGAGGGGAAATTTAGTGACTCGTTTTTAATTATTGGGAGATGCAGAGTCCTTACCCAAACATGCTTTTCTTAGAAAATGTACTGGAGGTTCTCTGGGCTTAAAGGCTGCATCTGGCCTAATAAATTAAACTTAAATTGTTAGACTGGCCCTGGCACTGTTTTGGCCCAAGCCACCCAACTTCTTCCCAAAGGGTTTCTAAGCGCAGACTAGCACTTAGCACAGGCCAAGAAAAAGGCATTTATTTATTCACCAGGTGTTTTTTCTTAATAGACAGTTTGGCTATAGGCACCCTGTTTTAGCGGTAAGAATTACGGGTGCTTTCCCTGCTTAACTTGCCCTGCTTGACTGCCACATTCCAGGCTGCTGCCTTCAGAGCCACTTCCACCCCGTCCCTCTCCAGCCCGGGCTCTTTGCCAGTTAAGTTGGGGCTCTTTCTGGATAAATACAATGGATCGTCTCCCTTGGGTAAATTGATTATGTCCCAATGCCTGTACATTATAAAGAAGCCAAAGATAACCCCCGCCTTGCCTAATGGGCTGGAGAGTATTTGATCTGCAGTCCCAGGCTGTACATAGTCTCAAGTGTTTCTGATTTCTTTCTGGAATAACTATACTGACTTCAGTGGTGTTTTTTCTGGTGTAATGTCAAGGATAATCAGGCCTGTCTTTGCTGCACGCTTTGTCCTTTTTTTCTGTTTTAGGATTTTATTTTTTCTTTGGAGCAGCTATGTTATCGTGTTTCAGATTTGACATGTTCTTCTGTTGTATATTCTGTGAAAATTCAGCAGCTCCCACTATGATCTGGCTTTCTGAGCCCTTCATATTATTCCTTCAGAATACCATACTAGAAGAAAAAATACATTTTTTTAAAACGTTTTTAACTGGGAAGGATTTATTTGCTTGTACTGAGGTTGTGTTCCCTGGAAGAGATTAGAAGTTAATTTGGTGTACATAAAGGACTGTTGCAGATGATACTTGCTGGTTCTTAAAGGACCATGTTGCCTGGGAGCAGGACCAGGTTGGAATTTGTTCCCTGAAGTCCCTACTGTGCAAAAAAAGCGTTCTCACTACGACTTTTTTCTAGGTGTGTCTGTTCATTCAGTCTCACCCTGGGGGCCAGCAAGAGGGTACAAGAGCAGGGGGCCCAGCAGTGCTTCCTTTYCCTTCCTTTCAGGTACCTGCCTCAGTTAGGACCTGAACTGCTGGCCTACAATCAGCGCCGAGCCCTGTACAGGCGAGGAAAACATGCTGCGTTTGGTAGCGTGCTGGCTAACCAGGCCACAGCCCTGCTGAAAGGCATGGGAAATCTCAGCTCCAAGGATCTTTTGTCCTCTGTGTGTGTTTGCGCCTAGCCTTCATGAAGAGTCTGAAGCTGCTGCAGCCAGCTGATGGCTTTTCCCGGTAAACACACATGGCCATGGTTCTTTGTGGGACGGATGAGCATAGGTGCATCTTGAACCCTCTGTTTGCTCTGCCTGTGGTCACATTGTACAGCTCTTGGAGAAAAGCAGATGCTGCAAAGGCAAATATTTTGGGGGCACTGTGATGTTTTCACTGGTTTCTTTGCAATAGAAACTGTAACAGATGAAGTTTGGGGAGAGGGGACTGGAGCAGGGGTCATGCTGCCCACCACGCCGCCCAGATCTTCCCAAAGACATGGGAGAGGCTGTGGAAGAGCCTCAGGAGTGTGCGTGACATGCAGGTGCACTGGGACCATGAGTGGCCTGGATGCAGAGCTCTAGGCCCTTTTGTACCAACCCGTGTGTGTTGACTGCACTGGAGGCCTCCCTTATTCCTTTCAACGAGGACAAACCTACAGCTGCAGCGTTGAGGACCTCCTGTCCAAGATACTTTCCTTTACATATATTTAGGTGCACAACAGAGATCTAAATGCTTTCTAGCCATTGAAAGAACTGTAAAAACGTTGATAGGTTTAATGTACACCAGCAAGGTACAGTGAAGGACAGAAAAAACTCATTGATTTCTTTGCAGTGTGATTTTTGCTGTGCTATTAAAGGTTCTTAACTATGACTGCACCAGTGTATTTCACTGTAATGTAAATCAGCTCGGGCATTCATGCAGTTGTTCATATTCCAGTGGTTACAGGTCGCAGCTTTCAGCAGGTAGATCCAGTTTTCATCACTTATCAAACAAACAAGCCAAGGCTGAAGAAGGGAGACTGTAAGAGAATATTCTTAGAAGTGATATCTTTCAAAGAACGAACATTTATTTGGGAGGAGGGAGGAGAACAGCTTTTGAATTGGAAGAAGTCAAATGTAGTGTAGATGGCTTAACCAACGGGGAAAATTAATTAGGTTTTCTCTAAGCTTTGCTGGCCAATTTCTGAAGTTTTTGCCAAAGACAAATGAGTGATGTTTTACTGAAGTTTGCCTGGGATGACTGAATTCTGAACAAGCAGAGATTTTGATAGGGAAAGAGTTTGTTAAATTTTTAATATTTCAGATTGAAAAATCCTATTCCTGCTCTGTGCAGTTTTCTCTTTCCTGTTTTGCTGTCTAGCTAACGTAGTTGCAGACTTCATGATGATTCCTTCTCCATAAGACTGCTTTTGCTTTACTGAACTATGTTCTGGCAGCTTATCGATCTGATAAGTGGCTTGCCTTATCCTCCAAGTATTGACAGCTCATCATTATCATGATAAAACTCACTTTCAGTATTGTGTTTACATGTTTAACTTGACTGGTGAAAATCACTGCTTTTCCCTTCATCAAATGTTATTTAATTTGGAGATTTATGTATTTCATGAAGGCTGGAAAAAGGGCTCTTCACTGGTCATGCTTTCTGACAACAGCAGAGGTGTATGGTTTGAAGTGGGCTGCGTTATAGCTGAACTGCCAACCCTACCTATTTGCTAGTATTGCTCATCTGAACATCCCACTAAGCTTCAAAAATGTATCGGGCAGAATAGTCACATGTCCTAGAAATACTGATTTTTTCCACTAACCATGAATAGAAGGACTAGGGAAAGATGAAAAGGACAAATCGAGTATGCTGCTTCTTTTCTTGGCAGTATGGGGAAAAGAAACTTGCATTTTACCTTTTTCCGACTTCCCTGTTAGAGTTCCTCCTTGCTTCCTGTGAAAGGAGAGTGCCTCATTTGGAGTGAAAAGGTGTGATTTGCTGAAAGAGGTTTCACTGCCGTTCATCACACTGAAAGAAGACAGTGGCTAGCTTAGCTATCCACATGTGATAGAAGGGAAATGTGATGGAACTGGATACAGTTTGGGGAGCAAGAACAATCTACATATGTAAATTCATGCTATATAGTGCGGTTATGTCATACAGAGTCTCCCAGTATACTCTGGGGAAACAATATATACAGTAAAAGGGGAATGTGAGCGTGTATTTCCATATACTGTCCCCCACAAGAGTGCAAGAGAGAGCTCCTGCAACTCCTAAATAACCTCACTGTAAGGCTTTTGAGCATGAAGTTAAAATACACACAGAAGTGTTACCTCCCATATAGGCCATTCCACATTTGAACTTGTTTTTGAAGGTCTGAGTGAAGCCAATGGCTCTCCAGGCATTGCTGACTGTTAATCTTGTTTGTTTGTTTGAGAGCCTCAGAAGTTAATTAATTACCAATCAATGATTTAGGCTTCTCAGAGTGCAGTGCTGGTCACTCCGTCTCCAAAGCAATACTGCAGAAATGAGGGAGTGCAGACGGAGGTGACAAGAACGATCAAGGATGTGGAAAAGTCATATGAAGAGAGGTTGAAAAAATGAGATTGTCTTTTAAAAAGGTAAAAAAATGGTGTAGAATAGTTAAAGTATATAAAATAAGCAGTATACTGGAGAAGTAAAACCTGTATTCTCGCTTTTGCATAGCATCATGACATTCAGTGATATTAACTTCATAAAATTAAAGACTAATAAAGGAAGAGCTATCCACAAAACATGTAACTGCAACATGAAACACTGTTTCCGCAGAATATAGTTGAGACGCAAAGAGTTAGCAAGAATCACAAGAGTCAAAAGAAGTACTGGGGAAAAAATATTCCAGGCAATAAAACAGCTAATGCTGAAGAAGTTTCAGAAGATGCATATTCATTCCTCAGGACTTAAAGTAGTCCAAATTGAAGATGAAACCCTGTTAGGAGTGTGCCTACTTGTACATACTCTCTTGTGCTGTTGCTTTAATGCTTCCTGCAGATGAATGTGGGGCGCCTGCATGGGTGCTGTGAGGGGGGATAACAGCCCCTGCGCGGGCAACTGCGCGCGAGTGGGCAAGTGAAAATCCGGGGGCTTTAGCAAGGGCAGTGCAAGTTCCTGTCTTTAAAAGCAAGTGAGGAGGTTACCCGCGGGCACGCGCGGCCCGGGGCTGGCCGGGGGTCCTGGCGAGGGCTGCAGCCCCCCCGGCCGGCAGTGGCCGAGCGCCGCGCCGACCTGGCGGGTAGAGCAGGGGAAGCGTGGGGCCTTGCTGGTGCTGCTGGTTTCTCCAAAATGCAAGGTCTTCCTGCGTCTCCTGACACCAGTGCTACCACTGAGCGTAAAGTCCCTCTCATACCTTTTTCCAGTGCTTCCTGTGATGCATAAAGTGAATACGTAGAAATACTGACCAATATTACTAATCCTTTTCTTGAAGGCTTTTGTGGTCAGTAATTGAAAAATGTCTGTTCTTTGAGATACGGTGGAACTCATGCTATTTTTTCAGAGTCTAGTAGAGTTTTACTGTATTACCAAATTTTTGGCACATAGTAACCTGCTCAAACATACTAGCAACTTTCTATTTTAGATAGTTTTTTTTTTACACAGTTTTCTTGCTTACAAAATTTACATTTGTTTTTCCTATCAGAGTTAGAAGAGTTATTGCATTTTTATTTTCAGTGGGAATGGGAGGAGAACAATGACTTTAGTTTTCAAATCATGAGAGGGTAATGGTTGGCCCTCGCAGCTGACATGATGGGTAACGTTATAAAAAATAATTTTGTCACTGGCCACCAGCATGTGTAATATGTAATACTTCCTTCTCCCAGCATTACGTGTCTTATGCGTATAGCCTCCTTCTGTGGAAAAAGTATTTGAGGTTTTTAGAAGGTTTTAGAACTTCTTTTTCTATTTTTCTACCTGATTCTAGTGCCCCAGTTACCATGAACGCAGTTACACAGACTTTGGGAGAAGCAATAGTAATCCTTGGAGTGTGGTAAAATAACATTTTAGACATAAAGTTGTGCTATATATTTGTTTCTTTCAGAGCTAGAAGTGCATGCTGAGTCCTGCCGGGGGACTTGGAATTCTTATTTCTAGCAGAAATGATCTCCCATTTTTAGTCCTGCAGGGCAATAAAATAGTGGACTATACAGCCTTTATGTATATCTTTCCTGAGAAACTGCAGCTGCCTTGGTACTGCATTTTTTGCCTGCTTTGGGCCCCAGGCAACTATAAACGCTGAGAGTGAAAAAGGAAACATTTGTGGCAGTTATCTTTTAGAGCACCGGCATCTGCTGGAAGCTGGTCGAGCTTTGGGTGTATTAGACAAAGTCAAAATACATGATAAATTTGCACATGGTTCTGCATGGCCTTTCAGGTTAATTCTATCATTACTACTGTTTATTTGTAACCCATACTGTGCTGTATGCCTCTCACTGTGCTAGCAATGAATTTACTGTGCAAATTCATATTAAGAAACAGCTGTGCCCTCGTAAGCATGTATTTGAGTTAGTTAAGATGGAAAAAATATGGAGAAGGGGAGGTTTGTTTTGCAGATGAAGAATATAGTTGAGAGTAGAGAGTTTGGGCAGGTTCTGCAAAATGCTGCAGGTTCGGGACCTTGGCACTTCAGGCCTGGATGCTTGTAGCTAAACACTACATACAAAGTTTCTTAGCGGGGCTGAGGGCTGAACTCTGATTTTCCTATGTCCTAGTTACTCCTTAAGAAAATCTCTCCTCTCCAGGCTTCATACTAACCATATATTTGTAATATGCTACATGCAACCATACCTGTAATATGGGAATTGCAATTTAGAAATCAGCTTTGGATCAAACCACCAAAAATATCAAAATTGTTTGTGGCCGGTAGATAAATCTTACAGCCTGCTCTCTCCAGAATTACAGCTGTGTGAGCTGCAGGACCAACGATGCTCAGACACTCTCAGGAACACCCAAAGAAAATCCTGAGAGCTTTCATACGAGTAGATCTCAGGTGACTTTCTACAGGTTTATGGGCTGCAAGTCTTTCCTGCTAGAAAGAGGTAGTCCCTGGTTTCCTTGGAGGCTTCCAGGTGCTCCCTTTAAATCTGGAAAGAAACCACCACAGTTTGGCTGTGATGTCATGCATGGAAAATATCAGTTTAAATCCTTTTAAAGAGGCACTAACTTTTTTAGTATATTTTCTACCTGTAAATCCTTTATGCTGGAGTCTTATTAAATCAGGCATGTATTTCATAGAAGTGTTCTAGAAGCTCTTGTAGAAATCAAAGATATGAACTGTCTTCTCTCAGTCCTGCTTAGATTGCCTGTATTTTTGTATATGAAAAAGAAAACAGTACAATAACCTAAGCACGATCTTCAAATTTCACTGATCCTCTGGAAGCAGTATTATCTCCAAAGAAGCCTGTGCTTTCCTGGTGTGGATACCTTTATTTCGGGGAAACACTGTATCATGAGGCCTATGTTGTCACGTTTTCTGTGGCTGCATCTGAGCCGTGAGAAAGGTCTCTCTCCCTCCTTCATAAATCTGAGCTATTTAGATGCCCAACCTCTTTGATGAGAGGTCAGTGAAAGAATTAAAGTATTGCCTTCAACTGCATTGCATACTCTGTCTTTGATTCTGTGAAAATCAGAAATGTTCATGTCTACTGGACTTTTATTGATGTATACAAGACCATTATGGAATATGGCCCTTTTTCTTTTTTTTTTTTTTTGAAGGATCAGACTGTGCAAACATTTGAAATGAAAGAGAGGGAATGAAACAAATAAACACAAACAGAAGAAATCATTTTCCGTTGAAAGATAACCATTTTTTCTTTGCCTTTCCCCTCCTGCATAGCCTCTACTTTCTTTGTGTACATGAAGAAAAGGGAATCTTAATTGCCTGAGTCACCACCAGGAAACACTGGGAATGCCAAAATAATTGAAATTTTTCATTTCACAGACCATGATCAAAATTGGGGTTTGTTAGGAAAATGTTTCTCGAACCTGTGTTTGCCTGCAATGCTGTCAAAGAGAAACCGTCACAGCCTGCTATTTAAGTCATCTGAAAACAGCACAAAGCCAAACCCCTATGCTGAGCGCTCGTTGTCAGCTATATAGATAGTGGTGCAATATGAGGGTCCTGTCAATAAACTGAATTGTCGAGACCAAATCTATACTGACAATCAAATAAATACATTTTACATTCTGTTTTTTTTTTTTTTTTTTTTTGACACTCTGGCAGAGATTCTTCTCTAGAAATATGGCTTATAAGCATTTTTCCAATATCTTTCACCTTTTTTCTGGTGATGATAAAAACTATGTGTATAAATATTTCAAACATGCAAACAGTTCTTTTACTCCTGGACAAACGGTATGTTAAAATGAAAGTAAAGCTGGAAAGTATGTTTCAATAACTCAAAAATAAATGGTAATAAAGCTGTAATTATCCCCAAAGCTACAAACACAATAAATAAGTTAAAGTTAAATTTATGACACCTACAAGCATATTAAGTATGCAGAAGCTTACCAAAGGCTGCTAAATGACTTTCGCTTCACCCTGTAGTAACACTAAGCAAATTTGGTTAGAGAATAATGATGTTTGTAGTCCTAGATTCATTTGCGTAAAAAAAGAGCTTACCTTATTTTTTCATTTTTTTTAAATCTCATGGCATTGTGATTTTTGTTATACATAAACAAATGGTTAAATCCATGCTGTAAGTGCAGACTTCAACTCATCTGGTGAATAGAACCTCCTTAATTTAAAGAAAAGTGAGGATAATACTCAACTAAGTGCATTACAACCGAGAAGAAAAACATTTTAAAGACTTTATTTTCCAAACCTACTATTTAAAAGGTTATATCTGCTCTTAGTTTTCAAAGAATATTTTGTTATGTATTGCAGCCTAGAATCTTTTAGAATTAAATTAGAATTAGCATTTCTAATTTAAAATTTGTACAAAACTTAATTTTGTTTCATATGTAAAATAAATACTGTTTTTGTGACCCTGCCAACTTAAGTAGATTTGTTTCTAATAGAATATTAGCCAGCTCAGGTTGAACAGGCTTGGTATACACTCATCTACCAGTTTTAATAAACACTATTTGTCTAATGTGTCTGCTCTTTCTTAATAAATATATCATGTAAGTGTTTATTTTCTCTTATTTTTTTTAATTCTGAACATATTCGTGCCACACATTTCTGGACTAGGCCAAATGATTTCAGTTTGCATTTGTTAAACAAAAGATTTTTAAAAAGTGGAAATGTCAGGCCTGTTTCCTGGACTTCATTTTGGGGATTATGTAAATTTGGTGCTCAGATTTAAAAAAAAAAAAAAAAGACTCATGAATATATAGTATTGAAATTATATTTCTGTTTTAAATAAACTGGAAAGTTGGAAGTTCCCTCAGATCCCAGGTTCCTTTTAAGTAGGTTTGAGGTAAATGTGATTGGGGAAGAACAGCAGTGTTTTATATATGAAGCTACTTCTATTTACTTTAGACTGAGCAATTTCATCTATATTAAGCCTGATAGCAGCTAGATGAGGAGGATTCACGTGCTGCGTTCTGCAGCTGGGCTAGGACTACCTGGACGCTATTGCGTAGTATGGTCGCATTGAATGGGTATTTTAATAAATAGCAATATCTGCACTTTGGGGAGGGGTGGCAGCTGGCAACAGCTCACCTTCAAGAGAAGTGAAGGGATGCGAGAGGTGGGTAAAGCAAATACCCCTCATGCTCAGGAATTCATTTCATGGACTTGTCTGTGATGCCCTTACTGGCAGAGCCCAAGGCTCTACTCTTGGAGAAGCTGAATAAAACAAGGAATGATATTTACTGTTGAAGCCTTAGTTCCAGCTTACTTTGGTGTCATGCTCTCCTATAACCTTACTCTTTACCATGGTGTATACCTAGGTTTCTCTCTAAAAACAAGCATTTTAGGAAACCACATGGTCTTAATGGAATTTCCGGGTACCTACTGTGTTAGTTGGTCTTATTGGAAGATAAAAATTTCTCCAGATTTGGGGTTGCTGGGTTGCACTTCTGTGACACTGATGCCTCCTCATTTCCGAGACGAATGCAAAGGTCCGAAGGGGTATGCGCAAGTCAGTGGGGCTCACGCTGGATTGCGCCCAGCACACGTCTGTTCATTTTTCTCATTAAGGAGAGACTCCCCTAATGCAATTTTCCCTGGTCACATGGTGAGAAGCTTCACTAGAGATTCTGAAAGTGGAGGGAGAGTTCCCCCCTCGTCTCTTGAGTTCAGAGACCTCATCTGAAAAAACAACACCATAAGCCTGGCGCCCTGTTGCTGGGCTGAGAGAGAGACTGTGGTCCATTATGCACAACAAGACTCTTAAGGCCCCTCCTGAAATTTGGATAAACTGCATGTACTACATGTAATGTGGTTCAGTCACAAGTGGGCTGTATTATTTGCAAATCCCTTGGCTGTACCTAAGGAAATCGCTGTTGCTCTGTGCTTCTCCGTATCTTTATCAGGATAACCAAGCATTAGAACTGCTTTTAAACCTCATTGGAAGAGGTCCAGGGTTTTTCTGAGAATATTGTTTATGGTTTGTTTAAGGTTATCAATTATGTCTCAAATAAAAAGCTCTCTACAGATGATCATTGTGCTGTACTTTGAACTCATTTAACTGGACATTATTTACAGAATATTTATCTTGGTTATGGCAGTTTTTGTCACACAGCGATATTACTTTTCCATTATATACTACGTGTGACTACCACATAAGTTTGATAATAAATGTTGGGAAATAAAAAACAGAGTAAGTGCCTCAGTATGATAGCAATTCCCATGTGATGGGAAATAATGTCATAAACTTCAAATTACCTTTTAAATAAATGTTTATGTCCAACCCATCCATTAGATCATAGCCTGAAGGGTCAGGATGATCATTTCTTCATATTTCACTGTATGCATTATGATTGCTTTTTTAGGTGTAAATGATRTTTTTAAATGAAGAATGGCATTCAAACTGTACACAAACAAAGGCTAGACATTACTGAGTCGCAGTATGGTAGAAATAGCCTCAGCCGCTCTGCTAAATATAGAAGTGCAGTAATAAATTGCATTCATTCTTAGAAAATATTTTTAATGGTGTATGTGCTGAGAAGATGCAGAAATACGGCTGTTCAYGTCATTCTTACATTTTGCAACTTTGACATTTTAGTTGAGTTTAAATTCCAACCGTGGCTTGGCAGATGGTGGGTTTACTACATGCTGATAAGAGGAGAGATTTTGGAGAATCGGGAAGAGCATGCCTGAATGTGCAGAGATGTGGGAAGATGATGGATATCCCATTAGTGGGGCTCCTAACCACATTTTTGAAGCGAAACTACCTCTGTAGGCGCCCAAGGGTGGGAGGTCAGAAACATCCCCGGCGCTGAGCCACGCTGGTGCCATCTGGAGGTGGCAGCCCCACCCAGGCGTGGAGAGGACCAGAGCTGCCGTTCTCCAGGGTGAACCCAAACCCAAATCCCTTTTCTGGAGGCACGCAAAATCGCCCCACCTTGACACTTAGACATTTGCGTGCTCTGAGCTGGGCCTCCCTTGTCCGGCCGACCCCTTTAGTCTGTCTGTCCTGGCAGAAGCCCTTTGGCTCGCCCTAACGCCCCACGCGCTGACCGTTTCGCGAACGGCGGCGTCCACGGCGTCACCCTGCAGCTCCGCGGGGCCGCGCGCAGGGGGGAGGCGGCTCCGCCGAAGCAGAAACGGTGCCGGCCCGAGCGACCCCTGCTCGGCGAGGAGGAGGCGCTCCCGGCCGCCGCGCTCGGCCTGCTGCGGTGGCCGCTGCCGTGAGCCGACGGGCCTTCCCGCTTCAGGCCCAAAGGCCTTCCCGGAGCTTGGGGCTGACGAACGGCGGCGTCCACGGCGTCACCCTGCAGCTCCGCGGGGCCGCGCGCAGGGGGGAGGCGGCTCCGCCGAAGCAGAAGCGGTGCCGGCCCGAGCGACCCCTGCTCGGCGAGGAGGAGGCGCTCCCGGCCGCCGCGCTCGGCCTGCTGCGGTGGCCGCTGCCGTGAGCCGACGGGCCTTCCCGCTTCAGGCCCAAAGGCCTTCCCGGAGCTTGGGGCTGACGTGCGCTGCGGTCGGCAAGGCGCTTCCTTCGGGGAAACCTCTCGGGGCCTTTTTGGAGCAGCACGAGTCAAAACGCGACTCAGAAGCGGCCGTAACGGGCCGCCGGCACCGGCCAGGCAGCGCGGGCCGGACGCTGGGGCACGCGGGGGCGAGCGGCCGCCCGGGGCCGGCGGCGGAGGAGCCCCCGGCGCCCCTCAGCCCCCCCGGAAACAAATTAAAGCCAAAATAACTCCTGCCGGCGGTCGGGGGAACCCGCTGCGCGGGGGGTTTCAGCGCCCATCGAGACGTCCAGCGGTGGTTTTGCCGCAAGTGCGATTTGACCTTCCTGTTTATGTTAAACATTTTTTCTTACTGTGTGGAGCCACTTGTTTGTTTTGGTTAAGAAATGTGACGCTTACAGCAGTTCTGGGAATAACTGTTTTGGTTTGGTGTATGTCAGGAAGGAAATATGTTAATATTTGGGATCAGGCTACTTTTTTTTTTTTTATCTTGGTTATGTGTGTAGTGTTTCTCAATGTTACCTTCCTTCATGAGGGCAGTGAACGTGTTAAATTCAGTTTTAAAATAGAATTTGTTAGTAACATATCAAATAATTCATGCCCAAAACAACTTTTTTRGTCAGAGCTTGATCTAATCTAGAACCAGTCGCCTACTGTATGATTTCTTGTATTGTTATTATTTGCATAAAAATGCTATATTRATTTTGTAGCATTTGCTCATTCCTGATTCTTTTTAGTTAGCGAAAGTCCCGAATCCTTTCCGTAGCGACCAGGGGTGAAGCGGGTGGATCCTGCCTGTGGGGCCGGATCGACTCGGACACCAAGATGGGCTTTGGGAGCAAATGCTCCTGGTGCAGGGAGCTGGGGGGAGGCGAGTGGCAGGACGTCCGTCAGAATAAAGTTGGCTTCCACCTGCGCTCTTCATTCCTTCGGCGGTCATGTGACAGGCGACTTTTTTTTAATATACCTTTAATTGTTATGCTTCTGCCTYGTCCAACAAATCATCCCCTCTAAGAACGTCGGCTGTCTAAACGGCTGAACAGCTTTTTGCTTTTTGTACATTCATTTTCCCGTCTAAAAGGTTTCCACACTGTTACGCTTTGCCCCAAGTCTGCCGAAAGCGGGGATTTGCAATGCYGCTACCTCCACGTCACGCTGAGGTCGGGGATAGCCGCTCCTGGGATCTCCTCTCCTGGCTTGCGTGATCCTTCGGAGAAAGAGAGAGGCAGTGATTTTTGTCCTCTGTCCTATATTTTAGAAGGCATACACTAACACTTTTTCTGTAATGAAAAAGACCTGTGTTCAATGCAGATGGTTTAACTGACCTATCTAACACTAATACATGTGACTCAAAGTATTTTTGAAAAAAAATTTTTTCGCGATAGTTGGCCTGTTAAGAACGGTATGAAGTACCTAAGGTAACAAGTAACAGAAAGCATGCTAGTGGAAGTGTGGAAAAAATGTTCTTTGTAAATACAGAAAATTTTCATGTACAGTATGGAACAAATAACAAATATACGAAATGGATAGATTCAGGTAGTAGATTAATTTGGGACAGTCTGTACAGTTACTCTAACAAGAGGCAGCATACACAAAGGGCAATTTGCCCTTCCCAAACTTGTTGACTGTATTTTTGTAACAGCCCACAAAATATATCTTGTTTATATATGGTATGAATTTTGTCTCAGCATGTCTTAATTTTCACAGCAATATGTATATTTTCATATATTTCACTCCATAAAATAGTAAAATTCTACATAAATATCTCTAATGCCGAGTAAAACAGAAGCTTTGGTAGCAAGCAGACAAATGGAAAATGTTTGCATGGATCTTTAATCA
Organism: Apteryx rowi; assembly: GCF_003343035.1. NCBI lineage: Eukaryota > Metazoa > Chordata > Aves > Apterygiformes > Apterygidae > Apteryx > Apteryx rowi. The sequence goes on along the minus strand of NW_020449307.1, from coordinate 2,157,305 downwards.
GTGCTTCTTGGTGGCAAGAGGTGGCTCAGTATAATGGTATCAGCACTTTTATTTGAATGCTTGCAACCATTGCTGTGAGAATTAGGAGCCCTCTTCACATTAAAAAACTTTATTCTTAAAGTTATGTTTCTGACTCCTCTATGAAAATAAGATTTTATTGCACATGATATCTAGATTTTTTCAAATCATCCTACGGATGGCACCTGGGTTGCAGCTATATTATCAGTGAATAAGAAAACAGGCCACAGCTTTTCCACAGTATGAATTCTTCAAACTGTATTATTTTGTTAGCCTGAGGCAAGAGACTGTGCTCTTAGTACTCGTCTGTGTAAAATGAGTAATCTGAGACAAATGTGTAACCACACCACGTATACAATATGTCCAAACACTATGGACTAGACAATCTTGCTGTGCGACACAGGCATCCAAATATGTTTCATGGACAATAGACATACGTTAAAAATGATAATTTTATTATATACTCTGAGATTTTACGGCACATAAGTGATTCTAAAAGCATTATAACAATGACATTGTAACTGTGGGTTTATTTATCCCATTAGAATCAGATTTTTTTTGCTCTAGGAAGTTGTTCTTACTAGCAGAGCTTTCTGTTACATAAACAGAATTCTTTATTTTTACGTGACTTCTGTGCATGAGTGTGACTGAAAATACGTATTCACAGTGCGATCTATTTTGGAGTTTTAACACGGCTTGCATTAGTGTGTGTGGTAGCTTGAATTTTCTTTCCTTGCCAAAGCCGCTTAAACAATACAAGTGACAGATTTGGGGTTTTATTCTTTGTTAATGTTATTCTTCATCCTCCCTGCCCCACATCAGGGAGGAAGCGTTGTGGTTTTGCTATTTTAATGAAGAGAAATGATGCATCTGTCAACTAGAATTTATATTGGAGAGCACATCAATTCAGTTGCCTTGAGCCTGCTGAGTTTGCATATTCAGGGCCAAGCAGCGCTCTCAATTCCTCCCGTGCAATCCCATTAACTTCAGCGGGCTGCGCAGTTCAGAAGTGAGTTCGTAGAAAGCAGAGCAATACTAGGGGAAAAAAAACCTGCTTTAGAAAGGAAGCTCCACAATATTATTTTGCCTTACCTAAGAAGAGATGTGCATACAGTCGTACTTCAGCTTTTGAATTCATTGAGCATTTCTAGTGAATGTACAGAACAGAGCAGACAGCCTCCAACGATCACAGCAGTGACGGGGAAAGCGCTTCCAGCCCTGGAAATATATTGCAAATCGTAGGTCTTTAGTGGCCTATATTCTGTAATTACTATTAACCGTAGGGTGTTTCTTTCTCTTTTCAGGAGCTATGCCGTCAGCGTATGGCAGTAAAAACATCTGATCGCCCGGAGCCCCTGCATGCTTCTCGAATAAATAGTGTTTCTTCACAATTTAGTGATGGGCCGATTCCCAGCCCCTCGGCTCGGAGCAGCACCTCATCCTGGTGTGAAGAACCGGTCCAGTCCAACATGGACATCTCCACCGGTCACATGATCTTGGTAAGGCGTTTTTAATCCATGGCATGTGAAATGTCATCCGAATTCATAGTACCTGTTCAGCTTTTAAAAGCCGTTAACTTTTAAAGGGGAGCTGTCTTTTCACGTGCCAAAATATTCCTGAGCTTTGTTGTTTATCTCAGCTTTATATAACTAAAACTAAAGGGATTTTTATTTCCATTTCTTTTTCATGATATTGTTTGTTTTTCTCTCTGGGGAACCTTCTTTTGTCTTGGGCATATGAATTGTTTGTGTGCTTGCTTTAAAAAAGATAAGCCATGTTTTGTCCTTTTGTCCTATTAATTTACATTTAACTCAGCTGGGACAATTGAAGAAAAGTGTTAAGTTTCTGATCAGCATGGTTCCTTCTCCTGAGTACCTTCAGGGTGCTGAATTTGAGCTGCGAATGTGACGACAGAATATCAGTAGTACTGAACAATTTCTTTTTCATTACAGTTAGAAAGGGAGGGATTTGAATCTTGAACCTAGCCTGAATTTTGTTTTCTTTAGTTGGGTTTTTTCCAAGTTGGATCTCTTTTTATGTTCGAAATGATACAAATACATCCTATTAATGGAGCCTGCATCGGAAAACTTGGGTTACTTCCAAACAAGACTTGAGATAGGTATCAATGTAGAAGATGGATGTGTGAATATCTGCATGTATTTATGACATGGCTTTAGCTCTGGAAAAAGGGCCGAGGTTGGGACTGGTTGCAGCTTGTTCTGTGTCTCTCTCTCCCTATTAGCGTCCTGCTGGGAGAGCTGTGGTGCAGTGCCCCATTTTTGTGCCTTATTTTCCTCTTTCTTTGAGTGGGAGTGATGATATTTGTTTTCTCTGTAGGGTACATTGAAATTGGCTGAGCTAGGTGATGGGAAGATGATGAGTCACATGTTGCTATTTTCCTTCCTATATTTGACTTCTGTTTATTAGGATGGTTGATCTAAAGTAAACACCCATTGCAGTTGGTGGTGTTGCCATGCTTTTGGAAAGCTCCCTGTTTATTATTTATATACCTCTGAGAAGACTCGCTGGTGGGATTTCTGATAAGGAGATTTCTCTCCACCGTGTCATACTTCTGGATCATATTTTTTCTCCTTCCTTCTCTCTTTTTCTGGATTTATATTTGAAAGTACTATCTTCTCAGATATTTTTCAAGTTCTTATAAGCCACCTCGCCTAATGGAGAATGAAATGAAGGCAGGCAAAATCCAAAGAGCTGATTTGACCTCAGTCAGGTTCCTGACCTCCTTCAGCCTTGGTCAGGTCAGCTGTAAAACTGAGCAAAAGCAGGACAGCTTTAGAAACCAGATGCTTCATCCCAGTGTATCTTCCTGAGTAAATATTTCTTCCCATTCTCTTCCCCCACAAAAAAAGAGTTAATTAAATACTATTTTAAAAACTGATACACGTACTTTTGAAGGGATGCTGCCATGACAGAAAATATTTATTACAGTTTTTACTGTCCCACTTTTGCCTAAGCAGAACTAAAGCTTCCTAACCTGATTTCTTCCCACATTTAACTAAAATGCTTGAGAAAAAAATATAAGAAGGACTCCAATTGCCCAACCTCAAAATAAGTACAAATTCATGTGGTAAGGCTCTAAGATGATATCTTTGTATGAAAAGAAGAGCAAAATTTCCTACATAGATGGAAATACACATTTAAGATTTGTGAACAATTTCAATTAGTTTAAATGAAGCARAATTGTTTTCAATTATATTATTAAGAAAAATATGAAAAAAACACAAAACCAAATTTAAAGGAGAGAAAGTTTCATATGAGAACCACTTCACTAATTCTGGATCTTGGGATTTCTTCAAAATTGTAAGAAAATCATATGAAAAGGCATGTATTTGCAAGCTAGACTTTAAGAAAACAATCAGATTGGTCAGGAGCACTGTTACGGTTTTCAGGGTCTGTAACTCAGTCAATCCTGTTTAACCCTGAATGAACTCATACATATGTTAGCTATCTAACAGCATATGTTATATCTTAGATGGTGAGGGTTCAAAGAAGGGTGAAAGAACTGCTGTAATGGCTGGGGAGTACAACCTACACAGGGAGAGTAAAAATAGTTAATTTGTTTAGTCTAACCTGAACAAACAGAAATCAGTGGTTCATGGAAGTCTGTGTACGTTCTTTGAAATATGGGATGGAGAAAAATTGTTCTTAATGGACGCGAATGATACAATTAGGAAGAAAATGCAGGTTAGAATCAAAAGGATGCATTTAGCTTAGGTATCAGGCCACGTCTAATAGGAGGGTCAGCAGGCAGTGGGTGGTTTACTTAAGGGAAGCCATTAAACCTTATATTCAAGATCTCCTTATGGCAAAGCTAAGTTAAGTTTACATGGGAAGATCAGCATCATGCCACTGTAGCTCTGAAGCAGATGATTGGGCTTGATCAGAATGGCTTGTATTTTGTGTCACCGTGGGTCACACTGAGAGGCAGCCTGAATCCGAGGAGCTGACCCAGTTTATGTTTTGCTCAGAAATAAATGCACAGACCCATAATACCTTATTTGCTCAAATTTCTCTCTCCCTTGAGACACTGTGCTTTGTTTGACTTCAGCAGTAGAAAAGGCTCCCAAGTGGTGAGCTTATCTTCCACTTGGCCTGTGCTACAAATGGAGGGGAGCAGGGGGCCCCACTTCCCAGCTTTTGGACCACTTCGATCAGATGGAGTACAAGAAGTTTTGCAGTTCCTTCTTTCTCCTGCTGCTGCAATCCTCTTATCTTGTGAATTCTTTCATATATATTTTCTGCAAAAGGTGTCTCAGTGCCTAAAAAAGCAACAAGAAATGTTAGCAAGGGGCCCTAGTAAGAATGGCAAATACCATCTGCTTTGCAGGATAAATGCACTTACTGCTCTGCAATGTGTTTTTCCGTTCCACAGTGTGCAACAAGGTATAAGTTAGCTGAGTTAGGGCTCCTCAGTCCTTGCTGTTCCTAGATGCCAGGACCTCCCCAGAGAAAATAAAACAGTGGATGGCTGTAAAAGGTGGCAGTAGTTTATTTTGACTTACAAACAGAATAAATCTTTAACGAAAATAACTTAGAAGGAATATATTTGCAACTGCTAAATGACTGTGTAGTCCCTTTCTTGCTCATGGGTAGTGTTGGTCAGAAATATTTCTGTAAAACTGTTTAATTTGCTGGAAAATGCTGGCTGGTGGAACCTGAGAAATGATGTCCAAATCACCTCAGCTTTGGGTTTATTGGAGTTTGTGGTTAGCCACAGATACTGTTAGCTTGGGGGAGCTGCTACTTCTGGGTAGCCCCATCATTTGCATTATTGGATATTTGGAGAAACCTGGAATTATCCAAAACCATGTGGCTGTGAGGCAATCATCTTAGACTTGGACATGGTCACGTAGACTGAAAGCAATTCTTTTTTCAAAAATCAGTCTTTCAAAGAGAAAAATCCTGCATATCTGCGGCTTTGCTATTCAGCAAAGATGTCTCTGCACYGCTGACAGCAGCATGAGGTAGTTTATACTATTAGCAATAGAAAGAAGGGAGGACTCAGGAGGCCCAGAAGGACAGCGATAGCAAAATACAGGGTTTTTTTCCTTTTTCAAGTTGTTTTTCCTCACATTTAGAGCAGGAGGATGGCCCATATGGCACTTTATGATTCTGCCTTTCTAAAAGATCCAAGCACTTTGGGAAGTGTAATTAGAGGAGCATGTTTTCTGCAGTCATATTTGTGACACTGAATGGCTGGTTTCAGTATGAACAACAACAACAACAAACTGCCCTAATTTCGGTTATCATTAATTTTGCGAGAAAATAGTTGTTGTTTCAGAAGGCCACAGCAAGGGAGAGAGTAGAAATTCAGGGGTAGATTTCCATCCACTTTATTTACATAAGTACACCTATATTTCAAGTGCTAAAAGAAGTCCTGATAAAGTGCCTCACTTTCCATTATAGTCCAGCAAGAGAATCGGGGAGTTTTGAAGGTGTCTAGGAGAGAGTTAGTGTACCTGACTTTGGCTCCTAGTTTATATCTGTCTACATTTTAGGCACTTAATGAAGTGGCATTTCTGAAGTATGTCCATAATTCCTCTTCTAGTCAGTGAAGAAAGTGGGCGGCTGTGAAGGTCTCCTGATAATTAGGCAGACATAGGATTTCTCTTAGGAGGCTTTCTGTTGTGCCTGCACCATCCCATTGACAATGGGAGCAACCTAGATGAAGAAAGGGCTTTTTTTGGTGCTCAAACTCAAGTCAGCATGTAAGTTAGATTGGATTTCACAACTGCTTGATATATTTCCATACTTGTTGGGTTAAGATAACTATAATCTTGAATTTTCAAATGAAGAACTGTACTGTGAGAAAGGAGTGTATGCTTTTGACGGTAACGTTTTGAGGTTGTTATCTGAATACCATATATGAGATGGGATTTGCAGAAGTAGAATTGATTTTCTGTGTTTTGGGTTTTTTTTCCTTGCAAAGATAGACATGCACGATTTTAAGCGTTATACATAAATTAGAATTTCAGAAAGAGCGTGAATTTCAAGAAGATCCTTTTCTGTAGTTAAGCTGGGAGTCTGAGTAGTCTTCTCCCTGAGGGTATGAAACTAGTGTGTGTATTGGAAATAATAATAATAGTCTGTGATAATCTGTGCATACAATACTTTTCGGAAAGGAGTAGGAAGTTTTGTAACTATGCTGAATGAACCAGTGGGAGCAAATGAACTAGAGAGTGAAATCTCAGGCTTCACAATGTAGAAAGCGTAAGCCTGCTTGATCCCCTTGTCCTTGGCAACATGCCTGCAAAACCAAGGACTTTCCACATAGGGAAATCTTTGTTACAATTTTCATGTGTTTAATTATTTGGGTCTTTTTTTTCCTATTCATTCTTTCTTTCCTTCTACCACCACAAATTTCTTTTTAGTCCTGTATGAATTCAGAGACTGTAAATACTCTGTTTAAAAAAGCTTACAACTGAAAAAAAAAACCAACCATCAAATCCTCCTTCACATGTCAAGGGAGAAAAGTCAGTGGCAAAGTTTAGTTAAAAGCATAAACTCCTTACACATGGGCTGAGTGGATCCAAATCCCAACTTATCTTTCAGCTATGCCAGTATAACTAGTTTTAGCAGTCCCACAAAATGCAAGCCAGAAAAAGGTTTTGGCCCTAAAGGCTGTTTTATCAAGAACATTGAGACTAGAGAAGTCAAATGGGTAAAGGCTGTTGTGCACACAGCGTTAAAACAGTGATTTAATGCAGCAGACAAGATAGGTAATATCCAAAAAAGACATAAATACTGTGCGTGGGAAATCTTTTCCCTTCTCTTCCTGTCTGAGTTGTCATATTTTTAGGGACAAGCAGAGTTGGTTGCCTCCTGAAAGATTTGCTACTGATAAAATGGCATTTATCCCTTCATTTTATTTTTTTTCTCCCCAAATGTTTAAATTATTTTGAAATGTTTTCCTTCATTGTTTAAAGCCAGAACTTGAGATTTAGGAACAAAGAATAGCTGGCAAGTGCAAAAAGTCTCTGTGAACACAAAAACTGTTCTATTAGCTGTACTAGCTGCCAGCTGTAGCTCTAATAAATGGATGTATGTGCTATATAGGTTTCTTCAATAAAACCCGGAAAAAATACTCATGCACAGGTGGTTACCCTTTGGTTCTTCCAGTTTTATTTCTGTTTCGTGTTTGGTTGCCTCATTTTTGTCCATTAATCTTGTTGAATGGGCCTTAGGAAATAACAATTACAGAGTCAGTGTTAAACCAAGAAAAACATTTCTCCTGAATACGGTATGAAATTAATTTCAGAATTGTATTTTTTTTCCCTAAATTCTTCCCTGTTGGTTGTTTTCCCCAAATGTATTCATGATTAGAAATAACCTGCCAACTTTCTGTGACTACATCTTGGTCTGCTGCTTGATTGTGAGGTGCTTATTTCAATTTTATTCAAGCTGCTTTGACTGAACACTTTGGCCACCTGATATCTTTCTGTTCCATAATAAGAAATGGCTTTTACTAGAATTATGCAGAAAACATTTCCATTCATATTCTAGAACATGAATTTTAAAAGTGTTGCATTAACAGAAATTTTTGACACACACCTAGCTTGTGCAAATATGTGTGCAAAGTAAACAGAAAGGCTCATTACCATAGCTGAAATAAAAACTGGTTTAAAATTTGGTGGCTATCTGAAACTTTGTGTCTGTTTCTCCCAGCTTTTCTCCATTTCTAGTGAAGGTCCAAGTAAAGTCAAGGCAAGGTCAGTACCAGTTGCAGCAAGCAGCAAAAGATATGATATGAGGTCATTTCATGAAAAAGATCTGCTTTTTGTTACTTTATTTTGAAAACGAGGGGTTTTACTGAGTCCTCAGCTGCTTCTAAAAGCCTAATTAGTGGCAGAAGCCAGAGATGAACACTTGTCCAGGAGGCTCCTGGCCTTTTCTTTTGGCTCCAAATTGTATCCTATGTAATGAAGTGCTCTTGTGTATATTTGTTGTATTACACATGCTAACAACATATAGTAAGCTGTCAATAACTCATGGTAGCAGATGTGGCTTGTTAATCATATTTGGGATCTAACACGTGGAAATGGCTCTTTAGAAGGAGAAGGGCATCAGAAAGGAGATGGTTCAGAGGGACTTCTCGGGCAGGAGGCCTGAGATGATAACGCATGTTCCAGCATATTTCTGAGCTGGTAGACCTGGTAGCTGAGATGCTCATAGGGTTGATTCAGAGATGGGAAGGAGTTGAATTTCGACTTGCTGTGGGATAAAGAAATGGATCATGCAGGCTGCAAGACACAGTGCACCTCTGAGATTAAAAATAATAAGCGATAAATGTGGCTACAAGTTCAGAGCTTTGAAAACATGTAGCAGTTCAGGATGAAACTGCAGTTTGCTTCGTGGTACTTACAAAGGCACATTATACTGGCACTGTGTTACTGCACTAATTATGCCAATTGCAGTTTAAGATACCCGGAAAGACTCCAGTGATGTTTCGGAGAGCTCCTTCTCTAGATGTGGGTCATGCCAGCAGAAATACTTGGAAGTGCTCTAGGTGATATGCTGCTGGCGATGGAGAGACCTTGATCCCTGCGTTGATTCACCAAAGTCTGCTTATGCTCATCTTCAGGGCAACATAAAAAATTTTTTACTTTGTTTCATGAAACTCTAGGATAAGGCCTCAGTTTGGCAGTGTTTTGTGAGTAAGGTATCTCAGTTTCCATAGTATTTGGTAAAATGCTCCTGTGATGGAGCTCAAATTTTGCATTTGCACTACAATGCAGCTATAGCAACATTTCTAAGTAAGGAGATAAACATTAAAATAATTTGTGAAGCTTTAGAGTACACTTATGGATGACATAGTGTTTGCTATCCTGTAAAGGAGGACTAGTTACTTTTGAGGCAAAAAACAGATAAATTGAAAGGCTACTACCCTCAAATATTCCACTCGCCTTAGTCTTCATACAATGCATATTTTTGCTATGAACTTCTCTCCTTAATTTAACTCTTCTTTTGTTCCAGACTAGAGCAATATCTTTTCTTTTTTTCTGGTTGTAAGCTCTCCCTCCATGTTGTYGTGTGTCCTTCATCCTCTTGTCCTAACCGTGTGTACTGGTGCTTGTTCAGATTGTCCACCTGGCCAAAAAATCTGCTCATAGCTGGGCAGAATTAAGAGTTGCCTCTGGTTTCTGGCTGCTTGCTGTACCACTTCCTCAAACTGCGAACAGAAGGGAGGGTGACAAACTGCTCGTAAGCATCACCTCCATCAAGCATGACCTGCTATTGCACCAGGAATTATTCTGTGGCCTTTTCTTTTTGGAGTGACTATGATGGCTGGTGGCCAGGTCTTTAGTGTGGTTAGTAGTAAATCCATTAATGCCTGTTGAAGATGGTTGGTTTCTGGATTTGACACGTCTTTAAAAATAGTTCTCTGACTATGTATCACAACTGCTTTATTTTTAAGATGAATTATGTGAAGGCTTGCCTCCTTCTGACCTGGTTGTGCTAGCTAGAATAACCCATGAACGTCCAACAACTATAATGTACATTGCAACTAAGCTTCAGTAGCTGTCACACTGTAGTGAATTAAAATACATTTCTTGTACAGATTTGATTAAATATTTGCACGTGCAACACATTCCTTAAAACAAACAAAAAATGACAGAATGTCTCCTTATTAGGTGCATTATGTTTATGCTCTGAGCATTGAAGACCATCCAGTCATTATAAAGGTGTTTGAGCATTTTTATTTCAATATTTAAAAGGTACTGAACTTGAAAAAATAAAACATATAAACAGCCAGTTATTTAGCACTGACTAGCTCTTACATTCTTCTCTTATTTAAGTGGARTCTAGCTGGGTGCAAATAAAAATGCTAAAAGACTAGTAATGCATGCCATCAGTTGTGTTCTTGCTGTCATGCAAATTCACAGAAAGAAGGAAACATATTAAAGAAATTTGATAAGGCCAGGTGGTCTGAGTGAATAATTTCCCTTTCATTAACATATTCCCCTTATTAACTCTGTAATTAATTGTACATAGCTAAGGAAAGCTATGGAAATTGCATTTTGAGATGTATCAAAGCTGACTTTATGCTTCAGACTTCCATGCAATTTACTATTAATGAAGCAAGAGATGGAGGCCCCAAATCTATAATTATTACTTACTATTTGAATGACAAGCAAAGAATTTTATCAGCACAGTTTCAAATGAAAGGGGATTAGCAGCTAATGTTGAAATTGTTAATCTTTCTTATTAAAATAATTTTGACGAGAGTGTTTAGCCTGAAAGAGGTTTCTGGAACATCATTTACCATTAAAACAGCTATTTTCTGAAGCTCAGTATGAATTTGTCTAAGTTTGACAGCAGGGTGCAAATATTTTTTAAATGAATGAATATTTTATGGGAGCTGAGGCTGTTCATGTGTGAGCTGATGCAGAGCTGCTTGCTGTGTGCATCTTCCTGGAATGTGTAGCAGCAAGGCAGTACAATATCCATCTTACCAAAGTAAAGATGTCTACTGAGATAACAATGGAAAAAATCTACAGCGCAAAATCTGAGAAGGGAAATTACGCCTCCGGCTGTATCTGCACACCACTGATTAGCAGGTGTGAGCTATGGCAGAATTGGGCCCTAGATCTTGGTGATATTTTTATGTGACACATAAAAAGCCTGTAATTAAGTTTGGCAACAACGTTACTTCATGTTTAGACAGGCCTTCTTACTCATTTAAATGGTGGTATATTTTCAGTTTTCATATATTTTTATTAGTGTCATGTACCTTAAGCCGAGTGTTCAGTGGTGGGTGCTTTACACAAACATGTATGCTTGTGTACATATATCATATACAACAATCATATCTTCATATATGTTTAGATAAATATTTGTGAGTGGATATATAATATACATGTCTTTTAAATTTTAGTGAAAACTAGTTGACATTTAAAATTTAAAACACTTCCTTGCAGTATTTGCAATTTTCATCTCTTACAGGAGTGTACAAATGAAGCTGACAAGGCTGTTTTCATTGCTTAAGATGAGGAAATTGCAAATATGTAATGACATAAATGGTGAAAAGCAAAGCAGTAATAATTTACAAAATCTAATTTGCAGTAGTCTCAGCCACATAAGTACTACAGGAGATATATGTAGAAGAACGCTATTAATTTGCCTGTGTCCCATTATAGAAAAAAGCTAATGTAGGAGATGATAGTACATGCCTTTGCCAGTGACAAATTAAATCTTACAGGCAAAATAGTCAGGGATCCTTTAAAATGTTTTGAATAAGGCACTATTTGTGCGAGTAGATGGCTTTGTATAAAGATGCTATCAAATTCCCATGTGCCTGATCTACCATGAGATTTCCGTAAGCTTTACCCATAGGTGAACTTGCAGGATCTGCATTAGGTTTGCTCAGAAAATTGAAGGTTACAGAAGTAACCTTATATGTCAAGTCCTATAAAAGTTCATTTGCAACAGTCTTGCACACAGTGATACAGTAGCAGCAAGTGCCATAAACTGTATATTTGCTTCATTCATCAGACAGAGTCAAACAATTGTTAATTTAAACACAGCAGTTGTTAAACAGCACAGAATAACAATACCTAAAGAAGCACTGTCATTGTAAGACCATGTTTTGTATGCATTGTAATTGCATTTTAGGTCAAGGACATCCAGGGTTCTTCTTAATCTGTAAAAATCATAATAAACCAGGTGGACCACAGTAGTAAAAGAAAGGTGCAGTACCAGTTTAGTAGGCTGGTGTAGTTCCAGTAGGAATTCAAGTGGGAATGCAGGATGCCTGTCTGAGAAAAGTACCTCGTTCTTGTTTGCTCATTGCCTCCTTTCGCATGTTGGTGTCTTTGCTTGCTCTGGACCAGTTTGACTGAAAGCTTTATATGTTTTACTGCTTGATAGTATTTCACAGACCAGATACAGAGAGCTCAGTGGCCTGTGAGCCACAGTCTGGGATGTGCTGTACCAACCAGAGTCTAATACATTATGTCTTCTGGTAGTCCAGAAATTATTTTTGTGTCATTAAAACTTCTAGTGGAGTAAAGGAAACTGCAGTATCTGAGGATATGCACAGGCCCTTGATTTGTATGTGTTTCCTAACAACTGAATTTAGGGAAACTTTGTCCTTCACGTAGGATTCTAGGGCCTAATGCAGGAAATTTTGATTAAAGTCACTGGGAGTCTTTCAACTAACTTCAGTAACAAAAATAATAATAAGCCTACTCTTACATGGCATTTTGATCAGTAGATTCAAAGGTTTTTCTAAAGGTCAGTATCATTATCCTGTCTTTTTAGTCCAGGAAACTCAGGCGTAGATGAGATGTCTTGACCAAGCATAACCTTAAGGTCAGAAGTAGAGCTGGGAGTGGACCCCCATTCTCCTGTGTCCCAGTGCTCTGCTCTTACAACTAATCATATTGGCTTTAATACGCAAGGGATCACGCAGAGGGGTAATATTTTTGCCCGATTTTATCCCTCATTAGTCTTTTTTTAAGGACATGAAAGTATAACATGAAAGTATAGGAGAATTCTGCACCTGGGGTTCCCAGATGTGATTCTGAGAGATTAATTTTGGCCTCATTATCTAAGAGCAAACTATTACATATTTGGAGAGTTGGCTGTAAGATATTTAAATACATACTGGAAAAACTTGTGAAAAACAAGCAGACGATGCTCGGTCTTTTGTTAGTTACCTCTGTCGTGGAGAAGGATGCCGTATACTCTTTTGGAGGTGTCTTCTGAATTGGTAACACTTACTTTTCTTGAGGAATATATTCCCAATCTGCCAGGTCCCCAGCCATCTCTCACACACACACACACACACACACACAGAATTTTTGCTTCTTTATTTTGCTTTTCCATCTATTTAGCAGTAAGCAGTACTTGTACTGTCTACCCAAAACTACTGCTGTTACTCTCTCATTGTTTTCTCCTTGACACAGAGCATGAAGAGAAATACTCTAAGAAAAAGAAATAGTGTGCAAGAAAATGTGAATAGTTACCAGTTATGACCAAAATTCTCTTTTTTGCATACCATTTTCTTTATTTGATGTGTTTTGGTTTTTGTTTTTTCTGACTTTCCATCTGCAGTACAGTGTCATCTTTTGTCATTTCACTTCTTTCTTGGCCTCTACGATCTGTTCTTGGCTACTTTTTCTATCCTCTTTCACATTTTATTTCCCTTGCTCTTATTATGCCATCTGTACCTTCAAACATTTTCASCTGTGGACTAGATCAGTGTTCCTCAAACTTCTTTAAAGCGTGACCCCTGACTGGCTCATATGCCTCCATGTAAGCCAGACAGTCTAAGGAGTGGGTAGGATGTCTTAAGCTTATGTACTTCTAAAACTTTTCTACCATCACTTCACAATCCCTTTTGAATGTTTTCATGACATATGCTATAAGAATCACTGAGCTAGGCCAGCCTCTTGAAAATCCCTTGGAACATAGATAGAAGGTAACCTAGACAAAAATGGGACACTTTCTGTAGGTTTGGAAGCTGAGCTGATGCCAGCAACATCTTTCTCATGCCCAGCATAGTTGACTCTCCTACTACATGTTGGTCCTGCAGCTGCTGTAAGCATGACACGGAAGAGAGAGGGCTGAAGCTGGGTATGTGTTCTCACACAGTCATTTCCATGAAGTCCTAGAAGTACTTCTTCTGTGGAAAGGGAGCTTTTCCACCACTTGTTGTCTTCACTGACAGTTGACCTAGTTGGGTTGCTTCTTTGCATTTAGGAACTTTCCATAATGCCACAAGAGGAGAGTCTGAGTTGTTGGCCAGGGAATGGCTGAGACTTCAGTTCTTAAGATATAAGAAGGCAATGTGCAAACATTGGTTTACCATGGATCTTCCTAGATCTGGGACATCGTTCAAAAATGATCTTGACTGCTAAGATTTGACCATTGAAGATGTTTACAGAATTTGATGTTTCGTGGCTCTGGCTCTTATGTGAGTTTTCTAGGGAACCAGCTGGTTATCCAGTCTGTTCCTTCCCTGCTTTTTCTCACAGGTGACCATATGTTCACTTGTGCTTATGTGTATTCTGCAGATAGGCTGTGCATATAGCGTGGATGGCAAGACTTCATAGATTTCATACCGCAGATTCTCAATTTTCACACACACCTATGTGCATGTGTATGTACACAAACTCATTACTCATTTTGATACTTTGTAAAAAGAAAACTCTTAAAAGCAGGGATTTCCTTCCTTTATGAGTCATGATTTGCTRCTGGAAAAAAAAAATCACTTTTATTCTCCTCTGTATGTGCTTATTCCTGTGCTCTAACAGGATTGCTATATCTGTAGAAGTGGTATTTTTTCCTTTTCTACGCTCAAGATGGCCACTGTCTAGTAGGGGCATAATTTGGCCCACTGTCTATAAACCACATCAATGTGTCTTATCACTTTGATGTACTTGGTCATGGCTGCCTGGGTTTTCCTAGTCTCATTATCTTTATAGAACTTGACCACGCTTGAACAGAGGATTATTTTTAAACATGACATTTTCAGAACTCTGTATTTATCTCTCAGTAATTTTTATATATAGTAGATGAAGATGACTGTACTAGTGTTCTGAAAAGAAACACAGACTTTAATTCATTAAAATCTAAATTTGCAAATAGGGTATCCAACCGGGAACCCAAATTTAGATGCTTGATTGTGTTAGCGAGGCTTGGAGAAGGAGAAGGCAGGGAATTAGGTTTTGTGTTTTCAGTTTGGTAATTAGTGTATAGTAGTATTTTTTTAAAGTTTTCATTTCAGACATACAACATCATTAGCAGGCATATAAATGAATCACAAGTATGTCTTGGTTTATGTTATGAGGTTCAAACTGTTAGAAGAAAATTAAATGAGAGGAAGGGATCATCTGAAAAAAGAAGATTTAATGTGTAAGAAGAAAATGGCAATACCTATGAATACAGAATAACAATATCAAGTACAACAGAATATCAATAATTATCATAAAGAGTTGAAGGACTTATTTGATTACTATTTTTGAGCAGTGAAATCTGCTCATCTTGATTCRTTTGTGTAGTCTGTGAATTTGCTTTTTAACAAAGCTACCAAAAGCTCTTCTGAAAGTGATTCAGTTGAAGAATTTAACGTCATCCATCCTTGGCGTCAGTTCCTACAGTGCAGAGTTGTTCAGAATGTAAAGTTTGTTCTTCTGGTTTGGGGTTTTTTTGTTATTAAGTATGCACATCACAGTCACAATATATCATATGCTGTGAAATAGCAATATTTGGCTAAGAGGTCTAGCTCCTCAATTTTTGAAAATAAAATTCTTCCTTTATTAAAAGGCTATTTATTAGTTACAGATCTTTATCACAAAATCTACTGTCAGAAGTATAGAAAGACTGGAAACTCGTTTTGGCTAATTCATCTTTCACATCTTTATTATTCAGGTATCTTGTAGAAACAAAATCTAACGTCTACTTAAATTAAATTCCTGTACTCATCAACCACATAAACCCTGTACTATAAAACAGAAAACAACCCCCCCAAACAAAAACCTATTCTAATTCCAAATTCTAATGCCAAAATGTTATCACATAGGTATTCATAACGGTTGCATGACCTTTAGCCCTTTTTGTAGACATGATCATGGGAAAAGGAAAAAAGCAGTGGTCAAGATGACTGGGAGTTCTGAGTTTCTCTGCTAACTAACTACACTGGGAGTGTAGTCTTTGGCACTGGGGAATTCACTTTAGTGTTTCTGCCCTTTCATTTTCCCATCTGTGAAACAGCAATAATACTTGCCTCCCCTGCAAAAGTACTTTCCGACAGTTGGATAGAAGGAGCTATAGAAATACAAAGCTCGTAAGGGAGCAAAATTATATTCCTTTTATGGTAATCATCTTCTCCTTTTTGTTGAGGTTTATTTAAAGCAAAGTAATTGCAGTGGTGAAACTTCATAGGCATAAATTAGATTTCAAGAAAGGGGGTGAGGAGGAGGAGATGGGGGTGGTTGTATTTTAAGACCTAGAAGACACCATTAAGTAGCTGATAACCCTTGAGAATGGATTCTTTGTAGAGTGAATTTCCTTACCTTCTGCTATATTTGGAGATAGATAGCCACGTGGAGTAAATATTTCATAATTAAGTATTCTATTTTTTAATATTTAATTTCTTAGCTACCTTTTCTTTAAAAACATACCTGCCTCYGTCATTCAGAACTCTAACAGTGTTTAGCGTAACCTGTGTCTTCCAAGAGTTCCAGCAGAGCTGAAGACCTGCGTCAGTCCACACCAGGTTGTATCCAGCCCTTTCACTGGGATTTCAGTGAGCACCTTTGGCAGCTGGGAGCTGTAAGAAAAGGGATTAGCAAGTGTTTGTCTGACACACAGTGATCCCAGCACCTGCTGATTGGATTGAAGTAATCCTTTTACAAGTTACAAAACTCTATTATCAGAGCATTAAGAGAGGGGGAAGCAGTGATACATGCTCCATCCAGGGTATATTAATTTAGGTAAACAGAACATAGGTTGCCATTTAATGTCCTTGTGAATTACAAGCATTCTTGTAAAAGTTGCACTGTAGTCTCGTTTGGTGCCTACTGTCATGCACTGCTATGATATTTCTCTAGAAACTCAAGGGCAATCCTTGTAAATTATTTTAGATGGCATACTTAAGGCAGGAATGTGCTCTCTGCCTACATGCTTTATCATTGACAGTAATCTTTACATCTGAAAATATAAAACTGAAACTACCAAAAGTAATTTTTTATTGTTGCCTGGCATCACCACAGAAACTGATGGTTATTTCCTAATAATGCAACCTATTTGAAACAATCTAGTGAAATTATTCTCAGCCAGGTTGAGTAGTCGCTTCATCAGAGAATTATCCCTTCCATTTTTTTTTCCATCATCATCTACCATATTATGTATGATATTAGTAGTGTTTTAAGCCAGCTCTAGTAAAGCTTTACAGTACTTTTCAATGCTTAATTTAAAAGGCTTCAAAACCTACCCTTTTCACTATTGTAATCAGATATTGAGAAATATGAGAAAAATTAGATCGAAACACATTATCGTGGTAATATAGCTCTGAACACCAAGGAGGAAAAATGATTTCTCAGCATATTTTATAAACACAATATACAAAACCCCATCTTTTTGATTCCTAGAGTTTTCTCATTTGGGATTACCTTAGACAGTTCTATCTGATAAGATCAGGAGATCTGGGATGGCATGGGACAAGATAAAAAAAGAAAAAGGAGCATCCAGCGTGAAACGAGTGATTAATGGGATGATGAAATCCTGGCTCCAGTGAAGTCAGAAGTGGTGCCCTCATCAGGACTGCTGGATGCAGAACATTCTCCCCAGGTAGTGAAAGTCTGTGAGACTTTATAGCTAGGTGTTAAGTTACTGAGATTTCCTCCAGATGTAAATTCTGTGAGATACAGAAAATGAGTTGCCACAACAGAATTTTGATTTTATTTGATACATTTTTCTGCAGCTAAACATAACAAGCCCAATAAAATCACGCTTCCCTGCAGTTAACATTGAAAACTTGTATTATTTGCCTTGGTGTAAATAAAGCTAGTGCTTTTAACAACATTTGCAGAGTGAAATCTCTGTCACGAAGCTGGTCTTGGTAACTGCTATGGGCTCTGAGTGATTGCAGTATGGGCAGAGCAGAGCATCATGAACATCTGTGGTGCCTTGACAGAATTACAACTGTTGGGGGAAGCTAGGGCTTTCTCAGTGCATTAGTTGATCGGATCGTCTTTATTTAAAGTCTGCTTTCTTAGGTAAGAAAGGTAGGAAAGCTATGGACACAGTTAGGCTCTGCTCCTGCGTGTTATACTACATGGAGCACCACTGACTGGTTTCTTCATGGAGACACATGTGATGAGTTCACAGCCCTTGGTCTGTGCTCAAGGTGAAAGCCTTGACCCTCTGTAACCAAGTAAGAGCCCCAAATAACGTTAGTACCACAGTGAAACTGTGTTAGACTATATAGGGAACGGTTAGAAAATACGAAGATAGGTCTATGTGGTCTGAATATGAATCTTCCAGGATTCTCATAGTGACACTTATGCCTCAGAGAGCTTTATTTGAATAGTACTGGACAAGTGATGATGCAGCAAAATAGAAGAATAAAGTAATCATAATTTTTAAAAGGGGAGTGGGGAGAAGGAAGCAGGAGAAATGATCCTTACTATTACTGTTCCATGAATCCAGACTCCASCCCTAGAAAATAATGGAACACATATTAAAAAGAAATTGCTGATTATCTAGGGAGAGATTTTCAAAGGCATAAAAGGGAGATAAGTGTGAGGCTCTCATTCAAGAGGATAGAGAGGACKGGAATCTTTCCTTTGTGCGTTTGCTAATCTCCTCCATCCTTTCCATTGGATAACTGCACAATGAGTAAGAATATGCATAATTTTATAAAGAATAAGTCTTGCCTGGACAAACTTGATTGCTTTTATTTAACTAAAATTACAAAAACAGTAGATGAAGTGAAAACAACAGAAGTTATATATCCAAGTTTTAATAAAGCCTTGAAACTGTCTTATGAATTGTTAATTGAAAAATTAATGTCAATTTTTTAGAATACAATTATGTCAGTTGAAATGTGGCTGAAGGATGATACAGAAAGAGCAACAATCAAAGTCTGTATATGGGAGTGTCTGGTAGAGCAGTACAGGAACTGGTGTTAGATGCAGTTATATTTAAGTTTTTAAATAATGATCTGGAAGGAGATGGAAGTGACAATGACTTTTACGAGTGGTATCACACTGGAAGGTGCTGCATAGAGGTGATGACAGAGGAGTAATCCAAAAGCTTGAAAACCTTAGACTTAAAACGTGTGCAACAAATAAAATCAGCTTTAAAGAGAAGAGTCACCAGAAGAGCGGTCTGTGGTTTGAATGGAGCTATTAACTCATGGATCCACACAGTGAGGACAGTGAAACCTGTTCAAGAGGAAATTTTTATAGAGGAGCAATATTCTGTGTGAGCAGAGTAGGGCTGAAAGAAATGGATTGAGGACAACGGGTAGCGAATTAAGTTTGCAAGAGAAAAGTGATATTGCCTTCCCTRTGCAAAAGCCATCTCATTGGGTTCAGACAATGACTAATATACCCTATTTAAAACATTTGGGTGTTTCCAGGAGTACAATGTACAGATCAGAACAGAAGGAATCCCAAGGAATAGCTAAAATCTGGAACAGAAGTGAACAACAGAAATTATCAGAAAACCAGAGATCAATTTGTGAAAGAAAGATTAAACAGGAACTTGGCTCGTTGGTAATGAATAAACTTACCAGCACGTATTTGCCAGGAATTAAGTCATTTAGGAGAATAAAGAGTTTTACCTGAACACAAAGAAGAAAAACTATGAGAAATAGAGTTTATAAGTGGTTTGTCACAGAGAGCTGTCTGATAACAATCTGAATGAACTGTGGTTTGGCCTCCACTTTAGATATAGAGCACATAAAAGTAGACTAGCAAAGTTGGTTAGTGAGGTACAGGAAACAAGCTATTATTTGAAGGCCTGGAAATGGGTCTCTTCCAGCTCTGTGTGTGTAAAGTGTGAGTATCCGATCACTGTGAAGCCACTAGTGATCAGACATTAAACCAGAAAAAGGACGGGTAGAAACATGTACTATCTTGCAAGTAAACTGGATTTACACAGAAAAGAATTCCTCTTACATATAGTCAATGAGATAAATATTGAAGTAGATGAAGAGGTTTAAGCAACAATAATGCTAGGGTGTCCTCCTACAAGGAACAAAACAAAACAAAAAAACCCAAAATTTCCCTAAGTCAGTTGGAGAGAATAATAAAACAAATGAGTCGTTTCAAGAACTGTCTTTTAGTATTTAGCGCACAACTGCAGTTGCTATATAATGCCTAAGGCCAATTCTTTACTATCCAAATTGCTTCTGAAGCATCAAATGATGGCACCATGGCAGCATCTAGCTCTTGTGCTCAGCCATGGAGAGTCCTCTCTGTTCTCACCGTCTCAGTGCGGCAATACAGGTTTGGCTTTTTGTCTCTCTGGAGGCTGCAGAAAGTGCTGTGCAGTTCTGGAGATCCAGGTGAAAACAGGAAAGACTGGCAGAGGTTTGCTAAGGATGTGTGCATTGGAGGAACTGATTTCTTCTGGAAGTTTAATGCCAAGAGGGCACACAAAACTTCTCCCACCTTCACTCTGTTTTGGGCAGCACCCTTTTTCAGTAGTGACCAGAGCAGATGCAGCAGAAGGAGCAGAGACCGAGCATGAAGACCATCGAGTTTAGGGGGCAACTGGAGTTTGTGAGCTGGACCTAATTTTCTTTGTTGGAGAAATAGAAAATTAGGTACCTGGCATCAATGCTGTGCTCACCCATGTTCCTGCTCCCCTCCGGAGCAGGGTGGCAGAGAGCAGCAGCAGCAGCCTCTGCTACATCAGGTTCTTGTTTCGATTTCCTTGCTGCACCTTCGGAAAAAGCAGCAGCTGCTGGAAAGCAATGGCTCTCAGGTTGTTAGGTGCAAGGTGTAGATTTGAGTGGTCACTGCTCACAAGGATTAAGATCATGTCCCATCCGCTTCTTAAGCTGACATTTGAGATTAGATTAAACTTGTCAAGATCTGTCAGTGTAAGAGTTGCCCGTCTTTTTATTGAAAGAGACATCCGCAGCCATGAAAAGAGTGTCTAATCAAGCACCATATTGGAAGTGCGTTGTCAAAAATAATTGCTTTTTGTAATAGCTGACCATCAGCTAATAAAACAGGTGTTTTTAAAACAAATATCTTGGCAGATGCAATTCATAGTATCTCTGAAGAAGGTATTTGGAGATTGGCCAGACAATTAAAATTTAATTTTGATATTTGTCAACTTTAATTTATCCAAAGAATGCGCACTGGATGCCACTCCTTGAGTAAAGAAAAACAAGTAGTTTGGCATCAAATTACAACATCAGCTGAGCTTTCACGAATCGTTACCAAATCCAGGCTGAATCTGCCTTTATATTTGCTGTTGGTACCACTTCTCTTGGCCAGAGATTCATTGTCCCTGGGCCAGTTTTTCATCCCCTGGCTGAAAGCTCCTCTTTTGCTGTAGAACTGGCATGCCTCACAGGATTTACATGTGAATCTTTACTGAGAAAATAATAGATTTTAAAACACATCCCCCTCTCCACGTACACTGATAGGAGAGAGGGTGACTTTGCATACTCCTTTTCCCCTTAAAACATTTGGTAGCAAGACTATCTCATCTGTGCATACAAGAGAAAGTATAAACGGCTACCAGCTGTTCTTGTAAGTGAGGCTCTGCTGAGGAAAATGAAGATTTAATGAAAGTCAGGGTACATAGGGAGATCTGGCCTGGCGGGCAGTGTTTGTCTAAGCAGTAGCATGTGCTCAGGATTACAGGCTCTCTGCTGAGGGCAGATCTAGCTGTGGACACCTTGGTGGGACCAGACCTCTATCTTCTGCAGCAGCTTTGAGGAGCATTACAGTAATACTGGTGACAACCTCTATTTATCTGTCCTGCTGCTGTGGGACAGTAAAAGTCACTTGTGTTTGACGTGCTGGTAGTGAATTTCTTTTGTTCCAGGCAAGTGCAGCAGAATGTCTCATGGAAACATCCTAATTAAGGAGTGGGTGTCAGTAGACATACCATCTCTAAAATATCAGAAGTTCCACTCAATTTAATGTACGTCCAGCTGCTCCCATGGGAGTATTTCAAAATCACTAAGCTCTTGTTTAGCAAAGTGGGTGTGAGAGTAGGGGCTCTGAAGGACTGTAAATGAAAGATTGCTTAACTGTGAAGAAATTTTTTGACTTCTGAATGTTTTCAAGGAAGCATCTTTCTCAGTAGCTGTTTAAACATGTGTGTAAAACAGATGTTCATGCTGAACAGAGCTTTCCACAGGTCCGTGCAAATAGCCAAACACCTCCTCAGGTTCTGTCAGGAAGTGTCCTGTGAATCTGATCCATGTGCCTGAGGTATGGACACTGCAGGAAAAGTGGTTGTCTGGTCAAAGCTGAGATTTCAGTGTATTCATTTGTACATTCATTTGTACATACATTCAATATTCCCTGAAAAAAATAAGGTAAAAGTTAAAAGACTTCCTTTCTAAAAAGAAAGATGAGTTATTTAAAAATTTGTATGCAGTCAGAACACTTTACCTACATCATGTTTAGCAATTTAAAAAGAAAATGCAAAATTTTAATTTTAAGATACAATGCTTGAGATCATCAAATAGACAAGCTGGAGCCAGCCAGGAAGCTCCTTGCTGCTTACAGCCCAGCTTTAGGAATCAGGTGTTTATGGAGCTTTTTGTACAGCTTCATGGACCTCACGGTGTTTTGGAGAGAATTGGTGCTGGCAGACCCATGTATCTGCAAAGATGTCCTTGAAGTCTATGGTATGTTGGTGATGGGAAGGCCAAAATGAATCAGATTATATAACCGTGGCTTCAAATGGGAAGACGCTGCAGGTTGGTCCTTGGCTGCCTGATCTCTGGCTGTCACATGCTAAACAGCTTTTCTGAAGCTGGGAATCTTGGCTCAGTAGTTTTGCAAGGTTTCACTATTTTTTCCCCCTTTTCCTCATAAAAATTCTGTATACACCAACTGTTCTCTACTTAGGAGGGATTATCTTTTTTTGATTATGTTCAACATACATGCCCAGGCGCAGATTTGCTAGGAGGAGAGAGAGGGCTCTTTAGCCTCCCTCCCTTCCCCGATAGCAACGGCCAGTTGGCAGCGGCAAGCAGACAAGCAGAGGACAGTTTCCATCCATTAAGTTGTAGGTTAAGGGCTGAGCGTGCTTTAGCTGACCCGCTCCCCTAGCACACAGCGGGGCCGTGCAGGCTCCGCAGCTCTCCCAGCTCCCCCTCAGCCAGATCAGGGCCCTGCCTGATGCTTTTTCCTTTCTTTTGGAACTTAAGCAATCACGCAGTAGGTGTTTGGATTGCATCTAGGCCACCACTATTTTTTACGTCCCTTAGAAACCTTTCTTCTAATCCAATATATTTCAGTGTCCTTAAAGAAACATTCAGATTTTTTTTTTCCCCCTGGAAACGCCACTTCTTGAATTGCTTTTCCATAGCAGATTTGATTTACAAATCTCGGGTAAAGATGCAGACACACGACGAACCTTGCACAAAACAAAGCTATGTGTCAGAGGCTCTTGCTTAACTCAAAAAATGTTCAATCTGCAAGAGAAAACAGTATCCRGCTTCGCTCGTTCAGTGGGAAGCGTGATGAAGTGACAGTTTTAGCAGAGCTTACATTTGGCAGAAGGCAGGCTTAAAGCTTTTGACACCTTCTAAGAAACCTGCTGATAGGGCATGATAGCCCTTTCTTGTTTAAAATATGTTTGGGAGGAACAATTTGATGTAATGGAGATTGTCTATGTAAAAGGTTTTCCAAGAAATTAAACTGCCTTTTATACTTCTCAGTGAATCCTTTCCAGGAGTTATTTTCTAGACAAGTATTGCTAGAGAATTAACTGTATTAGTGAGCGCTTCAAAAGGAACAGCTTTGGCTGAGGAGTTTTAACTAAAAACTGCTTTGATGCTTGGGCCAAGGGCACCCTGGGTCTGCAGCCCTGCTCTCCACTTCCTCCCAGACCCTGAGCTTGTCCCCTAACTGGTTTGTCCTTTTTTCAATCTACCTTGTAAAGGCAGTATGCCATTTATTTTACAAATATTAACTCTGTGTAATGTGAGATTATTCTCTTGCTGAGTCTGGTAGGAAAGGACACACTCTGAAAGGTAATTTTATTGTACAAATAGACTTAAGTACCAGGTGATAATTTTCTGAATTTTAATGTTAAAGTTAGGGGAAGATTTCTCTTTTTCCCCACCCTTCCTCCTTTCCACTCTCTCCCCCTCACGTACTTGCTACAGTTTTCAGGGCCGTGAGATGATGGAGTAGGGGTTTGTTTCTCTTTTGGCAGCCCTTGGAACCAGATGCCTTATTCAGTGCTGTAGTGAACCCCCACCCTTATGAGAGCTGCAGAAACTTAAGACCTGCACCAATATACTCTGACGGTCCATCATTCCTCGCACTGACGATTAAATTAACTAATTAACAGCATCTTCTCAGTTCAGGACCCTCTCTGTGCCAGTCCCTGTGTGATATGAGTTCTTAATGACCCAGTAGTAGAGCTGTGACACTTCATCTTAAACCAGAGAAATTAAAACTTTTAATTTTAGAAGTCATCTGCCCGCCAAGAGATAGCCTGTTACAGTCTGATCACGCAGGCCAAAAGGAAACTTGGGCAAGACTGGCAAGGTGTCCAGGAGTGATTTGACACCTTTCCCCCTCCTGCCCTGCATCCCGAAGACGTGACTGCTGCACCAATAAACATGCACAAGCGGAGAACATTTTTCCTGATCTGAAAAATCTGTATGGCCAGACCCATTGCAAACCTTAAATCAGCTGTGATAACCACCCGCCTGTAAAGGGAGGAAGCAGCCAAAGGAAAGAGAAGCAGTGGTTGGCCCCTTTGAACCTGGCTACCCCCTCCACTGCTCTGAACCGCCCTACAGATGGCTGAAAGATGAACACGCTTCTGCGCTCCTCAGCATCCCTTCCTCAGCTTCCCTGCCCTCCGTTGTGTTTGGATGGAGAAGAAGCAAGATAGAGTGAGAGAACTTACCCTTTTCCCCGTCTCCAAAAAAGTGCAAAGAACTAGTCCCCAAATCCTTTGGGGAATTTTTTTCCTCTTCCCTCACCCCATTGATCTCCCAAACAGTGGAAGAAGGCCTGTTTTGGTTTTTTTGTATCAGTAAAATATTATTCACTTAGCAAGTTTTTAATTCTTGTCATTAGCTGTATTGTTGATGATTCAGGTTTCTTATAACTTGTATATGCATTTGAACTTCAGCTTTAAAAGCCTTCGGTCAGACTTGAGCTTTTGTTGTATTGATGAGTAGTTCGTACCAATGRACTTTTGCTTCTTTTCATCACCTGATGAAAAGGACATTTGTGCTTCTGTTTTCTAGATACTCAAGAAGAAATAGCTTGCTCCTGAAGCTCTGTGGCTGGGGGTTTCAAGCATTACTTCTTAGTGAAGCTAGCACCTTTACATGTTAGAGCTCTTAATTTATATGACAAAAATGAGCTTAAAATAAACTCACTTAAATCAATCATTTAACAATAAGATTGGGTGTGTTTTGTCCCCAAGGCTCAGAATCCCCATGCTCTGATTTTCATTCTTCCCTCTCTTTAGGATAAAAGTATCTGAGTTTTTGACAGTTTGGGAAGCTGGAAACAAGTTCTGAGCAAGTACTTATTTATAGAAGCCCTGAATTACACATTAGTTCTTCCCATCTCTGCTTTCTATCCTGATACATATCCTTTCAGCTTCACTTTGAGTCTGAGTTTTGAGTCTGAGCATTGAGTCAATGCTTAATATGGTATTCTTTTAATTCCAGTCCTACATGGAAGATCATCTGAAAAATAAGAATCGTCTGGAGAAAGAGTGGGAAGCTCTTTGTGCTTATCAGGCTGAACCCAATGCCACCACCATTGCACAGCGGGAGGAAAATATCCAGAAGAATCGCTCACAGGCTGTAGTACCATGTATGTACACTTTAATTTGGGTGACTGTGTTTTAAGTTTGTGATGTTTTCCTCAATATCCTTTGCACAGTACTTTGAGAGTTACAGTCAACAGGCAAACACTGTACAGAATAGTGTATGTGTGTATTAGAAAATCATAGCTATAAATATTGGTTGACTGCATGTCCTGTTGTCATATCAGACACGGTTTTATCTCCTTATAAGTTGCATATGTGTTATGAATTGCATAACTGTGTCACATAGTACTGCTGCTGCAGCTGCACTGTCTCACGAAATTCAATAGCCAGAGTGCTTTTCAACTCCGGAATACAGCTTCTGTACAAGGACGGCATCTGTAGCCATTCAGTAGAAATAAGTTTGGCTTGGGTTTAGACAAGTTGGTATCGTGTCCATCCAACAGTAATACCAGCAGTCTATAATCAGAGCTAGACGATCTGTTTATCAGATACTCAGCTGTACTGAATGAGCCCCTTTAGGCTTCAGTGGATGAGCTTGCAGACTAGCTTCTCTCTCTGCTAGGCTTTGGATGAAAAGAGAAAAAGAATGCAGCCAATATTTATATTCCTAGAGTCTGCTCTTTTCTGTAAGCAGCCACCTTTGGGAGCCTGAAATAAAGCAACATATTTTCCCTATGCAAATATATGTATTGCATAGATTACATTGGTATGGGCCACACATTTTATTAAGCAACCAATGAAACAAAACTGAAACTGAGAATATATGCACAGACCACAGCGACAAAAATGTTCTCAATCAGTGTGCCCACAATCCAGCTGGGTAGCTTGGCAAAAATATATAGCTATTTTAATTTTTAAAGTGCCTTGAAAACATTAATTTTCCCTATGAGAGCCATGAGTAAGCGCTATTCCTCTTTTAGAAATGGGGAAATGACAGGTAATACATTAAGTCAATGTCAGAGCCAGATTTAGAGTGAAGACTGTTTGGAACTACATGATTATTTAACTGAGCCCATCGATGCTTGCATATTTGTTTCAGTAGGGTTTGGCTCTCTTGTTAATATAGAGGTTCTTTTTCCAGCACTGTGCAGCTTTGGAGAAGAGTATAATAGTTTGGTGAGGTAAATTCTCCAGAGTAAATATGGCACTGGTCAAAAGTCTATTCGGGTAAACAGCAAAATTTTGTTGACTTCAGTGGGTTTTGTTACCAGGTCTGTTGCAAACTTCTAAAAAAGTAACCACAAAAGTTAAAGGAGTGACAGATTTCTGCATTTTCTCCTATCCTGAGAAAATAATGCCTACCTACATAATAGGAAGTGAAAATTGCTCCATGATAACGTCCGTTGATCCAAATTGATCTTCCTGCTTAAAGGCTTTTTGTCAATGCAGACTTACAGTCAGAACATCTTAAGCTGTTCAAAGTTGCTGCTCGTAAATTAAACCACATTGTTCCTGGTCACTGCATTGGAGGCAGCGTGGGAACGGTAGGTGTTGCCAAAGGTGATGCTGGTGTACCCTGTCCAGGCAGTAAATGTGTCTGCAAGATACGACGAGCAGTAATGCAGGGACCCTCAGCCTAGACTGTGCCAGCTCTGTGACTGTGGCAGTGCAGTGGAGCAGAGATGTTTAGCTTGGGTGACATGCCACACTACAGTGCTGGACTGTTTTCAGGGCTAAGATAGTCTGTCTCTTTCCATGGCATGGTACCATGTGGATGACAGCCTGCATTGCCTTCAGTTTGCAAGCCTCCGCCCTTGGCTTGCTGCATGGTCTGTCGGTATGTCTGCCCTTTCCACCGAGCCCAGACTGAATGAGTACTGCTCCTGAAGGCATTTGGACATGGCCAGCGTGGCTGCAATTTATCTGAAGCTTTAATTAGAAGTATTTTAGCACATTTAAAATCCCTTAGTACTTTTCTAAGAGTAAAAATGCTATTTCTTGGCTTTTCTGCAGTGTGGAAAATTCTGTTATGGTTGTTAGTATACTTAGAATTTTCCTTTTTTTGACTGAATTGCGCAAAATTGCCTGTCCTTACTTTCCTAAGTTACTATGCACTGGTAAACAGCTGTCATGTTATACCCTAAAACTACTTTGATGGTGGGTGAAGAAGTGTGACATACAGTTTAAACAACATTAAATTTTGGTAAGATGGTGGTTATTATAGACTCTAAGATTAGACTGAGATGAGAAAGAGCCCAGTTAGCCCACTTTTTTTTTTTTAGATTTGACATTAAAACTGTAGCAAAGAGTCACAGGTTTACTTCAGCATAAATTAAGAAGCAAACTTGATATGCTTTTGATATGCTTTAGAGTTGATATGCTACATTCAAGGTATTTTCAGAGAGTAAGGCCTTGGTAGCATTTTGTTGCCCCTTTCATATTCATAACCACCTTGACAAGGTAAAAGAAGATCAGCATTGGAAAAGATTTCATTTTAGGAAGGTTTCAAAGAGGCTTTAATATCATTTTGTATCATCTACTTTATATTTTCCTTTCTTAACCAATCTTACAATATTAGGATATTAATTTTTACTGATTGCACAACTGATGTCATTTCTATATTAATAAGACCTTCGAGCTCACAGTTTCATCATGGCTTACTCTTATACCTATCTTCTCTTCTTAAACACATCTAAAATACTTGGTGGCAGAACACCTTGACATCGCACTTAATTGATTACTAATTTAAAAAATTCTAACAGTTCTTGTGACAGACATTCTAGATCAACAAAACTACATCTTTTTATCCAAACAGCAAACAGGTTGATATAACTTAGGGTTATGGGGTACCTCCTTTTCTGTAGGAACACACTGGCAGTTCAGTTTGTTGATGTCAAAAAAAGCTTTTCAGACTTAATTTTCCCGGCTTGCATTTCTGCAAAGTAAAAGCATTTCAGCAGGGTCAATACTGTATGCTTTTATATGTGTGTGTACACATGTATACTATATATATATATATATATATGCTTTAAACAGTTCATTTCATAAACACCGTTTTGCAGCTGACATCTGGAAAAACAGTGATTTCTATTAGTTGTCCACCATGGCTATGTCCACTGGATGTGATCTATATTAGAGCAACGTGCTTACTTCTGTGTGCTGATTTTCCTGAAGGGAAAGCAGAGCACTGGGGGCAGAGTGCCCACGCCGTTCTGAGGCTTGCGTGCAGCCAGGGCGCGTGCACCCAAGAACAGGAGCGCCCGAGTGAAGAGTACTTGCTCTGTGTATGTGCATTATCCATACAAGCAGTGCTCTGGAATAAGTGAACTAGATTTCAGTACGGATCTAAGAAGAGTTCCTTTGTGGGCAAATAACCCATGGACAAAATAACTATGATCAGAAAATCATGAATCTTCACAGTCTTCAGACTGCTTCGCTTTTACTCCTCTGTAGTTTTTGCTCACTTCAGTGTAGTTCTGTAGAGCAATTTGATATGTGCTTCTGTGCATACATGTGTGCATGTGTAAAAAAAAATCAGTCTAAACCTGAGAGGAGGAGAAGGATGGTCCAGGCAGAATGTGCCAACTTGATAGTTGGGAGATTTATCCTGCTCTGTGAGGCCTGGATTCAGACAACCTTTGGGTCTCCCATACACCTGTGTCTAGTATTTCAGTTTGTTGGTTCTGTTCCTTCAGAAGTGTCTAGCTAATAGGACACAGTAGACAGAAAATAAGGCAAGATGTGAATTTTATTTTTCCAAGCTTTCAATCCTCATCTGAAAAACAACAGAGACAATTTTGTTTTGGCTGAACCAATAGCAAATGCAGGTAGTCCAGCATTCAGCAGTAGCTGTTGTTGTTATTTGAAATGATGGCTAGTTGTAGCTTGCCCAGATTACAATGGCTAGTAACAGCGTCTGCCTTTTCTCTCACTTCCTTATTACCTTCCTTCTCCTGTCCTATTTCTTTATTGATCTTTCTAGCTTGCTTTTTAGATTGATCTTAGATTTCTTCCTTTTCTCTCATGCTCTTCCTTCTTCTTTTTATTTGCTACTTCTCCTGCTCCTTTTTACTTGCTTGGAACATAATCAATATGCAGTTTACAAAAAGAATCTTGTACATCCAGCGTTTTTCCCACTGTTGCTTGTTGTTAATGTTCCAAACTGGTGTCCCCATTTTTTGCCTGTTTCTGAAGAGCTATTGTGCTGGTTCCTAGGAGCTTTGAGGTGGTAACAGACATAGACAAGCACAAGCTGTTCATTGTCAATATGAATGCTCAATGCTGCAACTTAAGTACACATGGGTGCAAATTCTCGTTATATACAGAAAACACATGTACAACATTTTTTGCATATTTTTTTCTGAGAGCAAATACAAAGTCTCACCACATTTTCAATGCCAAAGTCTTAACATGTCTCACCCTCTGATAAACCCACCGAGACACCAGGATAGTGATAAGGTACACTAAAATGGAGGATCAGGGTAAAACATGATGTTTTAAAAACTGATTCTTGAACTTACTGATCTGACACTTGACTTTTTATTGGAGAGTTAAAGTAACATTTGTTTGCTGAACACTGATGAATCTCTGTCTGCTCCTTCTTCCATTACTTGAAAATGCTTCACCCCATTCTTTTTGCTGATTAGCTCATTCAAAGAATTTTGCTATCCAGTGGACAGGGCTTCTGTTAAGTGCTTACATAGCTTAAGAGATGTAAGAGTTGTCACCAGACCACATTTAGCATGTTTAAACTGCATGTCTACTATAGCCCAAARGTTTCAGAGCTATAGTCCTTCTCCAGGCACTCTGGCAGTGATCCAAGATCTCAGATGTCACCAGTTCTTTTTATGTTTCTGGTTTTTGTGCTGCAGGGCTTAAGAGAAGCTGGAAGTGAAAAATGTGGATGTGTGTCTTCCCTTTCTTGGTTTTGTAGTCCTCATATTGAAACTTTACCAGAGGAATAATTTTGTGTGAACAATAAAGAGTGGTTCTTCATTCACTTGACATAATTTGGACATCTCTAATGTTATTCTAGCATGCTCACATTCATGGGTTATATTTTGCTGATGAGATCAAGTGATTACAAATAACACTTTATAAAGTCACAGAATATGGAGTTCTATCTGTATGGCATAAGCACCCCTTCATCTTGCTCACACATTGAACTGCTATGACATTCCTGGTGAATAAATGTAAGCAGAGCCCAAATTCTCTGGCTCTATTGTGTAGTACTTATGATGTTTAATATCCCTTTTGTTGTTCTTTATTATTAACATAATAATTAGTATTTAATAATTAAAAAAGCCRACTTGTAATTCCACTACTATGAAGAATGGTGTCGTGGACCACTAGACAAGATACAAAGCAAGGCATGCTCTAGCATGAATAGACCCTCATGCTTTAGCTCTTTGAATAGTTGGTGGAAAGATCCCCTTAGAACATCAGTATCCATGTTCAACTGTAGAGCATTACAGAAAGGGCAGCTCCAAGGCCTCTCTGCACAATATACAGTGCAGGGTAGGTTTGCTGAGAAATGTAAACTGCACTAGTTATGTATCAGATACAAGTTGCTTGCGATTCATCTGTCTTGCAGAAATTATCTGCATATGGTCCGGTTATCTGGACTCTTTTTATAGTCAGTGAAAAGAAATGGGCACTTCTAGAGCGCAATTCATCTGGCCTGTTTTAGACAGCTAAATTAGGGTGAGAGGACTCATGACCTAAAAGTGTTTTTTTTCTCTGTTGGCAGAAAGTGAGTCTAGATGACCGGAACAGATGCAGACATCTGCCTTGTTGCTGTCTAAATACAGATGAATAAAACCCACCCATTATATATATTCTGCAGTCAAAGAAAGGACTGCAGAGTTTTGGGTGCACATGCGGTAAATGTAATTGAGCCAGCGTGGTAAAAATGCCAGTGAAAAAAGGGTAACAGAATCTTGACGATGGGCTAACATGAGTACACCTCCTATTTCCAGAGATGCTCTGTTTTCTTTACTAATGGTGTCTGAACTAGCTACATTGCTGATAGTGTAGGAATGTCTGTGTGTGCTCCAGTCATGCTTTTAAACATAGACGTTATCTGCGTTTTGTGTTTCCCAGGAGCATGTCCAAATCATACTGTTTCTCCTATGTCACTGGAGTAGCACCGTGTGGCACTATTCTTTGATCAGGACAGATTATCTTACTGTCCAACTCTAAAGTGTACTTTGATGTTTCTGCTGTTCATTTTATAGAGAAGCCAGATGAAGAAAGTTCATCAGTTTGCTTCTTTTATGACCCTACAAACAGAGGAGTGTTCTCTATAATACTTTCTAGTGATTTTCCTAGTTTAAATCTTAAACTCTCTGAGCAACAGAGATTCCCCTTCCTATGAATGGCTGCAGCATATTATGGGACATCTCATGAGAACACATTTTCTGATACTCAGCCTCTGAAATATCTTAAAGAGCTTCATTCCTGAGTTAAAATGTAACTCTGTGACTGTATGAAGGTTATGCTAAGTTAGGAGTCAGGAGAAAATATCCTGTTTGATATTTACACTGTTTGCTTGTCTTGAAATGCTCATTAATCTGATGTTGATTTGTTTAACCTAAAATGGGTAGAATATATAGAAACTTTCTTCTCTTTATTTTGCCTTTGCAGATG
This sequence comes from Apteryx rowi, assembly GCF_003343035.1. Taxonomy (NCBI): domain Eukaryota; kingdom Metazoa; phylum Chordata; class Aves; order Apterygiformes; family Apterygidae; genus Apteryx; species Apteryx rowi. Next base: position 2,125,220 of record NW_020449307.1, on the reverse strand, counting down.
ATCATTCCAGGATATGTTTGAAAGCTGAAAATAGCCATGACAGTTCAGACTACATCAATGCTAGCCCAATTGTAAGTACAAAACCCCATGAGAAATAATCCAAATAATCAGCCTTTGTCTTTCCCCATCATTAAAATATGCTGACTTGAGGCACCTCACTGCAAAGACAATGCAAATGTCTCAGGCTTGAAAGTGAAGAGAATAAATGTCCTGCATGTGTTTGCAATGCCCTTGAAGGTTAGTAACAAAAGATACTAAGATGCTAAGAAAACAAAATCACTAGATAGTCATTCTTCTATCTCATCATCATACTGTCAGATTTTCTGTACTTGATATTAGTACCTTATCAGTCACAAAATTCAACAGTATACCCTTAGCTCAGTGTAGCTTTTCCTTCCCTGAGGAGGTAGAGCTTGCTTGTTGTTACTTTTAAATGTTTGTTTGTTTTTAACTTGTCCTAATAGCTTACGAAGAATGGTTTCTGTAGCTGTGGAGAGCTGAGCTCCACAGGCTTCTGAACTGCTTCTCGAGCAAGAAGTGACATTTCTTCTTACCTTTCTTCATCTGTTGCCCTCCTGATGCATAGTTGTGTATCTCTGTAGCTCTCTTGGTTCTTCTCTGATCTTGCTGTTTTGAAAGCAAGAATAAAATCCCTTAACACTTGCATATTCATTCAAACTGCAAAATAGGTCAATGCAATTTTTGCTTCCAAATACTCCAGCATGGCCCAGCTGCCCTTTCTCACGCTACACATGCTGAATGTGAAACCTTTTTCATCTGTGAAAGGTGGTAGAGAGAAAAGGTCTCTATTTTTAGACACAAAACAGGTATGATAGAGCCAGTAGCATTGCCCTGTCATAGTGTCAATGGAAGTGCCAAAGGGTTATATTCACATTATTTAGGTACTGAAAAGTTATTATAAGGAAACTGTTATGAGCAAGATTTTAGGATGGAGAATTAGATTTCACTCTAGTGGGCTGTGTATGCCATTACTGGCTCATTTTTCTGGGGAGTATCACTCCCCCAGTTAAATCACTTTGTGTGGGCAAGGCAGCTAACAATTTGCAATAGCCTGAAATTACAGACTACTTCCTTCCAATTTTGTTGACAATACTTTTTTATTAAAAAACCCAAAAACCATAGAAACTGTTCTGTGAGCTTTGTATTTGTTACTTTCAGCAGAGTTTTAAAGCCTGATTTCCTGGAGTATATATAAAAATGTTTCTTTCAAAGACTTAAAACATACATAGAATCCAACCAAAATCTTCAGGATGCAGTTGAGTGATATTTTGGTCAAGGTTTTTGCGCTGGGGAACATTATCTTCTAAAGCTGATAGATGTGACTGAATATTTTTGCTGCATAGAAGTATCCCATGTAGGAGACACCATTGTCTTTGTCTTAGGGGAGCAGGTAAACCAAAGCACATGCACACTTTGAGGATTGCCAGTTGCCGTTTTAGAGGACCAGGATAGATGTGTACATATTAGAGCATCTTTTAGACTATTCTGTGTCTCTGACTGGAGCAAGGTCTAGGTGGCCCCAGGATCAGAAGCTCATCGGTGTGACTTGGAGCTCCGGAGATGTATCTTTCTTATGAAATCATGCACAGAGACCTAGCTCTGGGGCTTCAGTACACCTTTTGCCTTAATTCCCTAAATTACGCTGATAGGCAAAGTATTAGACTGAGTAGTGTTAGGGGATAGAGAGGCAGGAGCAAGATATCCCATGGACATAGCTGGGAACAGATTTGCTTTGTCAGGATGCCCCAAGCTAATGCAGGCAGAGAGTGTCTGCTTCAGTAGCTTTAACTCTGGTGGTTTTACAGAGGGTTGTCATCTTGGCTTTCCATCCAGCACTTATGGATATTTCCTTCTGCAAGGTATTTCTTTTTCGTGGTTTTTCCAGATTTAGAGATTTGTCCAATAAGTCACACTGCAGGTTGATGAAGCAAAATTCTTCTGGTTGTGCTCACTAGTAAACCTGTGAGTTGTCTCTGTGTCTCTAATACTTGTATGCTCAGAGGTAAGGGGGTGCACAAGCCTTTCATTGGGTTGGGACAAGCAGGCAGTATCTTGCACGGTCAAAGAAAACTGCAAAGGGAAACTCCAAGTTCCTCTGCTTCAGGGCAGGGCTAGGGATGCTGCCAAGTGGGAAGGAATGCCACAGCCCAGGTTTACATAGACCTGTGTTACTCCAAGGAAGGAGATGCTCCACATCCACTTCACTAATCAGGGCTATTTATAAAGCCATAGATAGAATGTGTGTTTCCTGAAGGTGATGCAGTGGAAGGTTGCTCGAAGTCGCTATTTTGCAAGCCCGTAGTTTGAAAAGGTTCCCTGCAAACTGTTTCATTTCAAGACAAATGAAACATCTTCAGGTTACTGCAAATGCATTTGTTAATCTGGTGCTTGTTTTCATATAATGAAGTAGAATATAGGAGCAACAGAGGCTTTCAATCCTTCCCACCTCAGCAGCCTACTGGAATATTACACTGGGCACGTGATTCTACAGTGTTTACTCTGACTGTATAACTATTGCAACTTGAGCTCAACGTATATACTATTACTCCTGCTGTTTATTTGAGATATTTTCTGTTAGCAGACACACATATGATCAATGTCTTTGTAAGCGTACAGTGGATATGGAATACCAGTGAGCCTGACTTTATTCACTCTTGCAAAAATCCTACCATTTTTTTTTCCATGAGACGGCTGCCTTTCAACTGAAATAACCTCGGTAATTATCATGTCAATGCAATCATGTTCCTGGTGCATTTGTGCCTTGCAGCACCTGGGTTGGGAGTGAGCATTGTAGCGAGCTGCAAGAGCAGCATTAATAACACAAGATCAGTATGGTCTGAACTGACTAGAGGAGGATTTTTTCTCCCTGCGCAAGTGAGCTGTCTGATGAGGGGAGAGTGCAAAATAAAGTAATTATATTTGAGCTTCGGAAAAGGAGGCTTCCAGTCGCGTATATGTTACTGGGTATCTCCAGCTTCTGGGTCAGTGGTCCAGTCTCCAGCTGAGGCTCACTCAGCCTTAACTTAAGTCTAAATGAGTGCAGCAGTACACTGTAAAAAAGACTCCTGCACTAGACAATGAGCTGGCCACCTGCCCACGTGTTTCTTCCTTTCAAAAAATGCTCCCCCCTCAAGACCTCCTTTCTCTCCAGCAGGCTGTGGAAACGGGGGGTTGATTCACGGCCGCACCATGCTCGGCAGCRGGTGAGGAGACTCAACAGAGAGATTTAGTCCAAGTTCTTTCCTTAGCCCTTTCGTTTCCCTGTAGCATGAGGCCAGGCAAAAAGGCTTCTCAGAAGAATTTGCAGGGTAAAAGTGGGGTAGAAATCTGTTTCCCTCCTCTCTGCAATAACATGAAGTACTATGATAATAACTCTGCTATCGGCAGCTGAATGAAAAGCTTGCAATTACAGCACAAGGAGACTCTGACTGTGCAGAATAAAACTGTGATAATTACATCTGTCATATTTGTACTTAGTCCTCATTAAATTTCGGGGAAATCATCCGGTAGTAAATAATGTGCAATCTTTGCTTTTAAATCAGAGGTCATGAAAGTAAATGGGAATTCTGTTTTTCCTCATAGGGTGTCTGAGAGAGAAAAAAATCCCATCAACTACATTTAAAAACTCAGTTTGCTTATTATTGAAGACACCAGACTGAGGAATGTCATTAACATGACAGTTTGTTCAAACACAGCATACAAATTTTATCACCAAGAATAGACTCTGAAATTCATAATGGCATTTGCAACCAGATTTACTTCTTTCATTCCATTAGGGATCTTAAAAGAAGGATTTAAAAATTATTTTAAATTTTAATTCAAATATAAAGATGAGGACTACTCTACCTTTTTAATTTTAATGTTGAGATGAATGTGATTACAAAGTTCATCTGCATTTGCTGGATATACTTTCTTTTACAGAGACAAATGTAACTTAACTTTTAGAGACTATCTATGCTCTGWTTAATAAATAGATACATGAAAGTAGATTTTATTGCTTCTATAAACACATTAAACCTGGAAACTACCCAGTTACTTGATCCTATACAAAATTTTAAGGCATTAATCAGAGTTCAACTTTCTTTCCATCATATTTAATTTGTGCTGGATCTCATTGTGATCTCATATGATTTAGGAATATATCCGCTGGAGAGAGAGGCTTTAGACTAAGGTAAATATGGTGTGACTGAGATCACATCTCACCCAGCATCTTTCTGTTTATGGAAAGTATGGATCTGACAAGCTGAGGGGGAAGGTAAAGGGCAGGAATGAATCAGTGTATCATTTACATAAGATTTCAAAACGGTCATTGATGCATATTGACACTTCTGCTTTCACTTCAGTTTGCAGTTTTATGAAAAGTATTTAACAAGCATCTATATGTACCACTCTTAAGTTCCAAATACAGTAAATTTGAGAATTTACTCCCAGAATGTATTAATTTTGCTGCATTTCATCAGCCTTATCAGTGAAATCATGCAGCAGCACAGTCTCTGTGAAAAAAAATCAACAAAATTCAGAATTCTTCAGGGAGACCACGCTAAGGCTTAGAACAAGGAGCAACGGGAGCAACAGGATGGTGCTGCTTTTGCAGGAAAAATTCAAGCAGTAGCTTTGATCCTCTAGGAAAGCAAAGGTGGAGTTGTGACCCAATATTCATTTAATGAAAGTCAGGTGCAAGTAATTGTGATACTAAGTTCATTATATATTTTCCTACCTTAAGATACTGTAAATCAACTTCCAGTATAAAGCTCTGTAGAAAAACACAAGTTGAGCCACTAACCTATCTAATGTTTAGGAACTGTTTGAGTCAATCTTCTGTAGCATTCCTCTTCCAACAGTAAATACGAATGGGACAGAAAAATCCTCTGAGGTTATTTTTGCTCACCCTTTCTTTTTCATTTACTTTTGATAGTGACCAAAATCACTAAACCACTAAAATTTCATGATCAGTTGTAGTAGTCCTTGATCCCTTTTTTTTCCCCTAATTCTAAATCATGGAAAAATAGATTGATACATTATCACCTGACCTTGCTCGTGCTATATTGCAGCAAAAAAATCAGAACTGCACTATAGCAGAGCAATTGTAACCATTGCAACTTTTTCTTTCCAAAAATGGCTGATCCATCTAGTTCTGAGGTAACTCATGTGAACGTTGTGCTTTGACGGGGATGTCCCATCAAGAATTTTTTCTGAGGGGAAAAAAATCTTGTTCTTACTGAACAATTACTATGACAGTGATTTCTGGTGATTGTTTCTGTGTAAAATGTTAGTCAACAGTGGATTCTTGTTTTAATTTATGATAGTATGGAGTCTGCTGTTCCCCATTCTTCTCTGGAGGAGAAGATTCTCTGGATTTTCTGTTTCATTTTGGTGAAGTGAGAAATCTCAGGGATCCTTGAAAGAACATAACAACTACTGACATGAAAAAGCCTTTTACTTTATCCTTGATCCATTAGTTTAAAACCAATTTCTGTCTTTATTTCTTATTCAAACTTTTATTAAGTTTGATAGATTAAGATGCCCTTGGTGCTCTGGGTGACCTTGAAAGAATTTTAAAAAAGTAAGAAAAACATTCAAGAACCTTGCAGTCACCTAATCACTTTAAATTGAATGTGACCAAAGTAGTGATTTTTCAAATTTTTCTTGCCCTTTAAAAGAGTGCTTATTTTAGAAAGTTGATGAAACCAGAAATTTCATTTAATTAGTTGAATCTTTGCTCTTATTTTTGTTAAGCTGAAGATCATCTAATAGTGTGGTAGGGCTTTCTGCCATCTTCTATTTGCTCCGAGCAAGCAATGTTTCTGCTCATAATTGTTTTCCGTGCAACACAATGTGCTTGGAATGTAATAATTGTAATTGTCTTTTGAATTATTGTTAAACTGCGGATACACTTCGCTGCTCCGCACTTATTGTAATGTTTGCCACGTTCCAACAGCACCTTTGTGACAGAGGTTGATTAATGCTGAAATACCAAGAACGGCCTATTCCTGATTTATCAGCTGAATGTTTAGAAGCATTTCCTCTGTGACAGTGCTATTTACATCAGCCTTGATTTCTTCTGCCTTTGTTTTCTGCCTTGTCTACATACAAAAGAATTCAGTTTAAGAAGAAATTCAAAGTCAATTATTATTTTTATAAAGTTTAGTGTATTCCCTGACTGTTAGATTTCAAAGTTAAGCTCCTGAACTTACAGGTAGACAAGTGGCATCATTTTCAAGTAGTTTCCACTGGCAGCAGCAAGCCCTCCTCGGTGCAGGCTGCTTTTGCTAAGCTACAATTTTTAGTTCCAGTATAAGAAAACACTTCAGAAGACATTTAAATCCTATGGATTGCTGTGGGGTTCAAAACAAAATGAGAAAAATTATTTCAATGGTAATGGAGCAACCCAAAACTTAAACGTGACTTTTGCTTAATCATGTTCTCTGCTGATTTCAGCCGTTGTTTAGTTTGGTATCTCGATTCTAAACAAAAGCAAGAGAAAGTTGGCCSTTTTGAAACGGTTCCTAAGTTTTTCCACTAATATATCTTTCTGAAGAAAGCTAGTTTTTACATGAGCTCAAAATACCTGCAGTAGTAAATGTACTGCTATCAAAATTGCTGTTGTCAAAAGGCAAAGAAAGCAAGGCTGCAATTTGTTCTGAGCAATTGTTTGTTGTGAAGAGTTGTTTGCTGACAAAAGAAGCATCTAAATGAAACATGCACTCAAAACTATAAAATATGGTATTATAGACATTCTGGTCAAGGTTTCATATATCCATGGGTGGTGATTTAGAAGTAAGCTTTTATTCTAAATGGATTCAGTGATTAATTTTACCTGTGTTGCGTTGTCATGGAGAATTTTAATGCTAAGTCCGGTTTAATTATACATCAGAAAATTAGAAGCATACAGGGTTCTCCTCCTTTTTGCAACATTCATCATATTGTTGTTCTGTTAGAATAACTTACATCTGTTCTTTTATGGTGCTTCCCTCTTTTATGTTGCACATAATTATGAGGTGCCTTCTTTTACGCTGACATCTACCATCTCCGAAAATTTTGATATGCTATGAATAAATTCAGTAGATGCCTGTTAATACAAATGTGACTCACATTCATTCTTATTCAGATCTTTACTTATAGAGCAGAATCATGTATTGAGACAAATTCTGCCTTCAGCTACAGCTACATGGGTATAAGTTAACTCTGGCTGACTTCCCTGTCAGTGAGTCACACCCGCACATGAGAGCTGAACTGGGCCTTTCTTCTGTATGTTGAAAGTTTTGTCTTGCCCGGTTCGGGGTTAGAATGAGTTTGTGGGTTTTTTAATTCCATCAGCAGGTCTTCGTTTTCAGGAGAATGGGTCCTAAGATTTAGAACCAAGAAAACCACCCATCAGATCAAAAACACTCATTGTAACACACTAATCCTATTTACTGTTGATAGCTTTGTTTCTCAGATTCTTTATTTTTTCTGCTCAGTGAATTTTCTGCTCCTTGAGTTAAATGTTATAATTAAGGTCTTTAAACAGAACTTCTTCTGTTGAGGCCAAATCCATGCATTTAGACAAATCAACTAACCAGAAAAAGCCAGAAACTGAATTTGTTCCCCATTTTTGCTTTTGTTTAGTTGCATGCGCCCTTGACTGGCATGGTGGAAATGGAGAACATATTTAGATGTGTCCGGCATTCTTAGCACTCAGCGTCGAAAAATGTTTCAAATGGTTCCTAGGTTGCTATGAAACCATGAGTGCTGATCTTAAATAAATGCTTTTGTCAGCCACCATAAATGATCTTACGCTGCATATTGAGGTCATAGGACATTGCTCATCATATGTGCAGATATTTATGTGGTAACATCAGTCTTTTGTGGAAAAAGATCTCCTCTGAGTCTATAAATAGAAATAAAATTCTTTGCTTGCCAATAAAGGGGAGAGGGACATGTCAGTCCTTGTTACTGCCCTGGCACACTTTCTGTCTCTAACCCAGCAAGGGATTTTCCTTTAACTAAATCCGGTCTGTGTTCCCTTTCTTTATTCCAGATGGACCATGACCCCCGAAACCCTGCATATATTGCCACCCAGGGCCCTCTCCCCGCTACTGGCGCTGACTTCTGGCAGGTAAGTTAAACATCTCTTTGAAAGCTGAATTTACATTGAGTCAAGTGCCTTCCCGTGCTTTTCCGTAAGGTGTATAAAATCTGCTGTGCTCTAGTCAGTTTGTAGTGTAATTGTTGGAAAAAACTTTTTTTGAATGTCTTTTTAAAATCTAGTATATGGATATTAAAGCCATCTATTTATATGACAAACCCTGCAAAAGAACAGTTGATCTAGAAATTTCATGGAAAACCTCAAGCCAAAGTATTCAAATTTTAATCCCACATTTAAGGCCAGGTCTCCATAATTAGACTGCAGCCTAAGACTGGATGATTTTCAGAGGGGCTGACCTTCTTAAGAGCGTAGTCAGAATTAGCTGACTTTCTCCAAATCACAAAGGACCTAACACTATGGCTGTGAATTTTTCTATTGAAATCTACTTCTCACAGGCATCAGTTCCCCCAAACACTTAAATTCTTACTCGTTTGCACTACCACAGATAGTTGAATCGAAAGCTGAGTTGCCACTCCACTGCATCAAGTTAAGTAGGCGCATAAATTTTTGCAGGATCAAGGCTCAAGACCGTTTTTAGTGATGCACAAATATGAGCTTGCTTTGCACGCAGGCTTTCTACATGCTCATGCAGCTCTCGGATTTTGACATACACACACCAGTAGGCTACATGTGTGCATCCCTAGTGCTCCGTATGACGGATATGCTGCATTAGGTATTCCTTTGTAAATGTAAAAGTGTGCCTGGAAGCTTACTGAAGCTGTTTGTGGGGTCAGTGTTACAGCCAGCTGGGGCTTATTATCAGCAGCAGCACATGTTTTTATTTGTTATTTTGAATTATGAATTTAGAGACTTTTGTTGTGAGAATAGAAAACGTAGAAGTAAAAATTTCAAAAGCACCATTGTATTTTAGGAGCTCTTAATCTTCTTCGCTTGGTCTGTGATTGTAAAGGATCAATTGATCCCTATTAAAGATAATTTTATATGCTTTTCAGGTCACAGTTTCCTACTGTTTCTCTGATAAATGAAGAATCAGGACATTTTCAAAAAGTTTTCTGGATTTTGGCTGCCTGGATATTTAGATGCTCAAGCTGAGATATTTTGGACTTGTTTTTAGAAGCACAGAGCAAATAGGTTTTGTCTGAAATGATTTGAGCTGTTTTTTGGGCTTAAATTTTCAAGTAACTGGTAATTTTTGTCTTCAGTATGTGGTATCAGATATAGTTGAGAAGTCTGATTTTTCTGCCTTAGTGAGTGATTCCTTATATCAGGCATCATGTTTGAAAATTTGTTTCTTAATTTAAACATGAAAAATCAAATACCACATTAGCTCTTTGGAAATGACATTTTATGATCCTTAAGGGCTATATTTTTTAAATGTATATTTTTGCATTTTGCTATATTTATATGTTGTATGTTTATATTTTGCATATTTTTACCTGTAACTGCCCCTTTACTTGCAAAAAATGTATGTCCCATTTCTAAAGGAGGCATTTAAAGAATAAATTCTTTATATGACACAGAAATCAGAATTAATCATAGCAAGATATGATGATGGATATATTCTGTTCTTCTTCCATTCTAATTTAAGCAGTTAGGCAATTTTGGTGGTCCTGCTATAAGAGGGAAAATCAGTGTTGGACTCAAGTATTTCTTTGATTAAATATTTTGTTTAGTAAGTGCGTACAGAACCCCAGATTTCCCAGACACGGAGTGACTAAAACGGAAAAGTTATTTCTTTGTTTTGTAATCCAAGCTTCTTCCATCCAACTCCACAGTCAGAAGGTCTGTTTCTTGACTTTTTTCCTTCATGCTATTTGTGGCTGGAGATTCTTTGCTTCCCTTCACTTTCCTTCTGCTCTTTTTAGCTGTTTCTCCTCCCAGTTATCCATCAGTGAAATATGACTCCATCTTCCCACCAAATTTGCTGTATACACTTTCAAGAAAACCATTTGGTAACAGTGGCTCAGCTCCTGCTCAAGTGTGGCTRTATCTCTCTTTTTTTTATGTGATAGTTATTTTATTGTGTCTTCTATTTGGTTCCATAGAAAAGTTTGATTCTTGTGTTTATTTTGATTATGTCTGTCACTTCAGCATAATGCCTACCTATGTCAGGTTGGTCCATCATCACATTTCTTTGGTTCTTTCTCATTTTTGCAGCCTTAAACTTCCTATAGGTTACTTGTCAATGTGCTAGTTCATGTTCTAAGCTTTTTACATGGCCCAGGATATCAACAAGATGTGATAAATAGCCCAGGAGGGATTAACTCTGTAGAGCAGAGTCCTCTGTTCATAACCTCTGAAACGCGGTAGGTACATTATGCAGATCAAAAGCTGTGGCCTGAAGTTGTTGTTATTTATGGCCAAATGCAGGAGCAAAGTCTGCATCTGTTTTTCACCTACCAGTACCTATTATAAGGTAAAGCACGGGAAACCTGAACTTCCTATGGAATACAGAGTATTAACTCCTTACAGAGCAGAATCCTTTGATGTTTACTTGAATGCAGTTTTCTGTAAATTATACCGATCATGGTGCTGCCACCAGGGATTGTTTAAAGATTCAATTGTTCATTCCTGATACATCTTCTCAGTGGTTCTCCTCCCTCACCCTCCTCCACTCAATACTAGCTGGTGCTGAGCCGTGTTGTTTTTTTCCCCCTTTCGCATGCTCACGTGTAGCAGTTTTCTGCCTGATTGTGAGAACAGTGACCGGTTCCAAAGCAGAAGGACCTGGGACAGTTCTGCTGCTCCTTGTCTAAATGCACAGTGTCACGCGTTAGCAAGCCCAACAGAAACTCCTGTAGTTTAGCACTACCTCATATGCTTATTAGATCTATTGCTTCATATTTTTGCAGACAGAGACTTAGCTGCTAAGTGTCCCAAGATCCTAGTTGCATGGTGGGCACCAACCGCTCTGTTTTCCCTTGGCTGAAGGGCTTCCCCAGCATGTAGCTGTTATAATTGTTTCCACACCTGAAGGCAATTCAAGCTGTTTTCTGCCAAAAAATTGTCTACAGTGGTTTTGTTTTACCTGAATGTGTGAGACAACTTTCTTAGTGTTTACTGCACAGCTGATATCCATAATAAATTCTAAACCACTCCTATGTCTTGATTATCTAGCTTTCATGCTCGAATTCCAGAGGCCCAGTTTCCTAGTTTTCCTGAATCTTTCATTGATGTTCTTCCTCTCATCAGTAACTATGCCTACATTAGCAAGCAGTGCAGCCCAGTAGGAGCTGATTTGTAGAGCATCACACTGTACTCATTTTGTGGGTTTTACTTTAGACCAGCTCTACCAGCTGTACCACAGTACAATGAACCAAATTTGGCCTGCTGGCAGGGGGAGCAATTTAAGAGTGCTTCTGGAGCTCCTCTTCCAGTTTAGCTGCATCCAAAAGGAACATAATTCTTGCACAAGGGCTGCTCTGCAATGTCTGCTATTCTTCATGTTTGTGTGATCTACATGATCATGTAGACATTTCTGTTATCTCTATTTGAGACCAAACAGCTGATTTAGTTTTGGATACTACTTTTTCCTAGTTTTATTGGCAGGCTCTAAAAAACTTGTTACACTGATCCAGTACCCAGTATTTTTGTGCAAGTGATATTTAGCAGTCAAGCTCCCATTTGCAGTTGTCAAGTTGCTCAGACCTGAACAAACATCGTGATCAGCTTAGTGTCTTCTCTGTCCCAGATTGGACAAAGCTTTTTCATAAAACATTGATGATGCTTTGTCCATGCTTATCTTGCTTAGGGATTTTCATTTCTTTTCACGCTAGTAACACTTAAAATTTTCATTGTTGTCAGTTTTTCCTGTTTTACAGAGTTCATCACTTCTAGTCATTTTAAAAGATCTTTAGCCAGTTTAGAATTTTCTTTGCCGTCATGGACGTCTGACAGAGAGCAGCCTTTACCAGGCTCTCTGCTCCTGAGGAGCAGATCCCTGCATAGTGCCATTATGGGACTGCAGGGGGATCAGCTTCAATCTTCTCACTAATGATCAGTTCCTTTTTGGAAGGTTATGTCCTTCGGTAAGGTGAGGAAGAAGGGCAGGTATTTTTCTTCAGTATCTTCCAACTTGGGTCACTGAAGCCAGCCAGCAGATTTTGGCATGCATTTCTGCATGTCTAGTAGTGTAAGCCCACTTCCAGGCATCAGACTTCCGCAGTTGTCTGTCCTTCCAATTTACTTCTCGAACTCCTTATATCCTTGCCATTGCTCCTCTCAGCCAGCAAGGTCCGAGTTAGTTCCAACTTTCCTGTCTTACCTGTTTCTTTGAAAACTTTCTGGCCTGCAGCAGTTGTGTTGTCAGTCACCTCATTGATCTGTTTTTCTACAAGGCTTCCTAATCTGTCTGGATACTCTACATTTGTGGCTCAAACAGAGATTTCATCTCTGCCTGCATGTCATCTCTTAGACTGCTCTGGAAATTTTCCAGCCACTACTTTAATTAATTTTGAAAAGCCTCCAGCTGATTTAGGTCTTCTTTTAATTTCATCTGTTCTTGTTTTCATCTCTCTTTACCAATTACTGTTGCTGAGAGATACTTCCTTCATTGATTCTATTGTGGTTCAGTGGGAATTCCACCTCACAATTTCCTTGCTGGAAAACTGGATGTCTCTTCTCATGTGGTAGTAATCCATTTTTACCTGAGTGGTTAAACAATTTGCCAGGTCTGTGGGTTGTTTTCTTCTCAGCTGGAAAGAGAATTCATCATCAGGACAGGGTTTTGCTTTGATATACTTCCATTTTATTTACAAAGAAAGCACAGAGTTGTGTTTCCTTGAGCAGAGTCAGAATCAAGTAACAGGCAATGGCTTCTCTTTTCCAAACCTCATTCACCCAGTATTTTATCCCCAACCTCTCTCTCAGCTTTTGTTCTTCCAGGACTGCAATACTAAAATTTGTCAAAATGTGTTCATGGCTTCTTTATTCCTTGTACATGTTTTTACATGTTTTATCTTGATTAATCATCCTACCTTCGTAATGCCTCTCTCTGCACTAAGCATATCAGGTTCTAGAGAAACTCGTGGTTCCGTGTGCTTCACGTCTCTTTTGCTTTTGTGATAACTTTTGCAATTTCAGTTATCAGGTTCCATAAAAGAGTTTACTTGTTTTTACATTTATCTTGAACGAAGAGTGATGATTTTGTCCAGGAGCTTCAGTGAGATTTCACTCAGCTCTTTCACATAACACTATTAAAATTCAACATGTCTTTGAACATAACTCAAAAGAAAGAGGATGTCGAACATTTCTGATCTATAACAAGTTATCGCAGCAGGAGTTCCATGTTGTGAATAATTCTGGAGGCATAAAATTTTATTATTTTCCATATGTGCTGGGTTATAATTCTATGAAATATCTGRCATGAAGTACATGCCTTAACTTGCAAAGTATTTTAAGACCAGTGATGCAAGAAGCTACTCTTAAGAGGTAGGATATTTAGAACCAACTGTTGTTGCACTGAAAAAATGTTACTAATTATGCTTATTTTAGAAACTGCATGCTCCTAAGGTTCTTCGATTCCAAATGGAGATTTCTTTGAGAGACAATAATCTTTTCCCTTGGGAAAATTCTGTCTGATTCTCCTTTTAGAAGCATTAATACCCCACATAATGTTGTGCTTTCCTAAATCCACCTACCTTTGCCCTTCTTTACCCTTCCACTTTTTGGAGGGAAGTACACTCTCACCCTTCTTTTATTTTACCATATTAGATGAAAGAGAAGGAAAGGTGAGGCAGTTACTGCCAAGTGGCTGAAGCTACTCCTCTTAGTTGCCTTAGGAAACTAAATCATATATGATATATATTTATGTAAGAATTTTTTATCTTTCTATGATTTCCTCTCTCCATGACCAATGTAATTAATAAAATATATGAACATCCTATAACTTTTAGAGGTGGAATAGGGAAATATAATTTTCCCTGTTTTGCAGAGGTTCAGTAAGGTTCAAAACTCCTACAGCAGTAATCCATGAGATTAAATCCAGCCAACACCTGTGATTCAGACCAAAAAATTCTCTGGCCTTTATCAGAATAGATCTGTGGCTCAGGCTAGATAGTTCCTCAGCTACCTTAATCCCTGGTGGGGTCCAGTCTGGCAGGGATGATTGGTGCAGAGTTATCACACATGAACAGCACTGAGTCCAGCACAGGACACGGCAGGCAGGCTTCAAGTAACAGGAATCATGCCTTTGTGGTTAGGATGCTCCTCCAGTATGTGAGAAAGAGCTTCATCCTACATGTTTTGAATTAAACCCGTGTTTTTAATTACCCCAGCCTTCTTCAACTAATCACCAACATATGAGATGCTCTTGAAGCTAAGAATACTCTTCAGCCTTCTTGGTGAAGCTGGGCATCTATTCCCCCAAAAGCAAAAAGAAAGCTCTCTGGAGCAGATTTTAAACAATTCTGAATAGGAAGTGGGGAGGCCTCATATTTACTCTTTTGATTATTTTTTTATTTTTATCCCATGACAATTAAATGTAAAGTGCACAAAGAGTCTGTTGTCTGAGCCGTGGAGTTAGGTTACCATTTGCTTTTCATTATCCCCCAACCCTGCATTTCTTAATCTAAAGCTATTTTAGAATAATTTTTCTCTATCCAGATTCATCAGTGTATTATCAAAGTCCGTTCAAAAATTAACTATTGTTTTCCTCCCAGGTCACATCAACATATTAAGAACCCAAATCTTGAATTGTAGTCTTGAGGACATTATAAATCTTTGCATGTCTGGCAACGCTTGCTTTTCTCTTCCAGTTTTGGAATTTAGCAAAAGAAATCCAAATGTCAGTTCATTGTTTCCCATGTAAAAAGAATTAGTGATCAGTGGTCTCCAAGGGCAAATCCCGGTGAGCAGGAGACTATGTCCCTGTAACTGAACAAGTCTCCCTGCAAGCTGGGCGTTCCAAGCCCATGGGTTGAGTAAGGCCAACTGCTCTAATTGCTGATTTCTGTCCCAGGTGCTCCCAGTTCAGCATGTTTTGTGAGTGCTAAAATTGCTTTACAGACAAAATTACTTTTTCTTCATTTTGTTCTTCTGTGCAGAAGACAATGCTTTCAAGGGGTCTTGAATCACAAGTTTTATGTTCTTTGCCTGGAATAGGGCTTCCTGCATGTCTAATCAGTTTTCACCTTCAGAAAGAGAAGCACATCAAAAGAGAGGCAGAGCAGTTCAATGTGTAAAATATGCATATTTTAATTTAATAAAAGAAAATCGGCAAGGGAGAGATGGGCACAGAACTGCAGCCCCTAGAGCTCTGGTAGCCTGTCAAGTCATGTGAAATAAATGTAGCGTTAGGAATTCTACAGTCATTCTGTAAAGGAGTGCAAGGTTACCATGCTCAGATCGGCAGAGGTACGTAAGAGTGGTCCTTTTTAATGTTCTGTCCGTTGATCAGGCTCCACCTTCCCAATGCTAAAGTGAAAAGCTAACTGCTGGCATTTGTGGTGGGGCTGTCCCTCTTTGATGTGTTTTTGTCAGCAATGAAATACTAAATAGCATTCGTATTTAAATTATTTAATAGTAAGGCTTGATTTATCAATTTACTGAGAAGAATAAGAGCAGTTCACGTCTCTCTGAGACAGCAGACATTACTGCAACACATAGTCATCCTCAGTTTGCCTGTCTCATTGGCTTCTCAACAAGTGCAACAGCAGGGACACATGGAGCCAACCTGACTACCACGTAGGTACAGTCTTCCCTGAAACCATCGCTGGGCACTGTGGGAAAAGCTCAGAGGTGTAGCTTCTGAATTTAGCTTGAACATAAACTTGGAGTAACATCTTCACATCTCCTACAGAGGGATTTACATTCACTTCATGTTTTAAAAATTATCTTTGCAACTGTGAGAGTCAGATAATCTTTTTAATTAAGCATAGATTCTTGATCAGTCAGTAGTTTAATTTCTCAAAGTATGGATTTGGTTAGTTGTCAGGCACAGCCGCGACTGTAAATGGCAACTCTCACATTGCCAGATTTGACCCATTGGACCCATATCTAAATGATAAGCCATTTTCAACCAAAATGTTTAGCAAAAAGATTGCTTTTTGCATGGCATACGTTGTGAAGTTCTAGTTGAAAAACAAAAAGCCAAATCCCCCAAAGTAGATATTTGTTTCAATTAAAGCTCCCCCAGTTTTTTTTTTTAACTCATTAAAACACTAGGTTTTGATTTTAAAATATTTGAGAAAATACCATTTTCTCACAGTTTCCTACTTCTGATGAACTTGAAAGAAATCACAGTTGAATGAATTACCTTCATGATGTGTAATAAGATGAATATTATCTGATCCTGCAAAGGTTTTTGTTGTTTTAGGGATTGTGTTTATTCATGTTGACTTTTGATTATCACTAGAAATGATTTGTTGTTTATTTCTTTGTCTGCATTTCCAAATTTTAGCAACTATTTGGGAAGCCTAACAGACGGAAAAGGTGGATTCTTCATTTTACTAGACATCTCTTTCAGAATGCAGCTTGTATGATTAGCCTGTTATTTTTAGTGAACAGCTTGGATTTAACTCATTATCCTAAGTATTTGCTTCCTTTAAGCCATCACGTTTTAGAAACTTCACCACCAGTTCTTGTCAAAAGAAGACTGTCTGGTTGGAGCACATACGTTGTCATTTCCCCATCACTAAAATAAAGAAGAAAATGACTAATAAAGGGTTTTGGGGTGGAACAGTCATTGTAGAAAGAAGTTTTAAATTGGTCAAATATCTGAAAAAATAAGGTGATTCATATTAAACATGTTATTTACAAGCTAGTAAACAGGGAAGTTTCAAAATATATTTCTAAGCTTTCCAAAACGGAGGTTTTGTTGGATTTCTAGCAGTGCTGTAGCACTCTTTCTCCTATTTATGGCTTTATTTTCCTACTTCCTTGAAAAACCAATTCTGTACTCCCCTGCAAGTAATTCATACCAAATATAACTCACTCCTATGCAGAAGTCCTTTTTATGGGACTGGCGTGCTAGATAGCCACAGTGCAAGGTCTCTGCACGTGGTGAATATCATAGGCAGGGAGTCCTGTGGGTGTCAGATACACAAAATATCATCTGTGGGTTGGAGGATTCAGCCTTTAATTTGTAATAAATGAAAATGGTGGTGTTATTCATGCCTAAGAAATGTTCTGAGAATGATGCATGCAGCAGAAGCTCRTTAAAGATCATGAACATGTTGTTCTCTAGGCATATAAGTTGAAGGTGGAAATGTCCCGCAGAATGATACAGCCTTCCCTTTGCAGCAGGGGCTGCACTGCAGAACGCTGTAGCGAGCTCTGATACGTAACTCTGACTTTGTCGCTTCAGTTGGACATACTTCATTCAGAATACTCTGTTCAATGTTTCTTACTGTCCCGAACGTGTTACCACAAAGTGCAAACATGAAACTGCCTGTGATTAAGTGATCTAAGTTTGGTTTTATATTTTTGCTTGTACAGTGGTAGTTACATTCAGAGTCTAAGGCTTCCTTTTGCCGGGCTCTGTGCAAATACCTAGAAAGAAAAGCCTCTGCCCTGGGGACGTTGCGTTCTCTTTATCCTTGTATCCCATGTTTGGGTTTACTCGCTATTGTGCAAGTATACAAAGTTCAGAATTATGTGAATTAATGTAAGTTTGCAACTGAATCTCCTTCTCTGTTTTCTGCGTCCAGTTGAAATACCTCTTTGGTAACCAGAGGCACTTCCCCGAAGGCTATCCCAGCGTTGTGCAGACCAAGTGTGTGCTGCCTGCTCCTTCCGTACGGAGACACAGTCCTCGGAGCCTCTTTCTAGCATGTGGCCCCATCTGGCCTCCCTGAACACAGGGAGGTGTCACATGCTGCCAGCTGTAGTTGCTGAAAAACACGTCACCACATTAAAGCTGGGGTGATCAACAGGCCACAGTATAAACTTCGTGGACTGCCTTTGACTCACCCCTCCTATCCTTTATTTGTAAAGAAATCCAGGTAACAGCCTGGTGGTCTAATATTTAAGTTACTAAGGAAACAAAGAAAATACTGTAGTCCTCAAGTCACAGTCTGTGAGTCTTAGTGAACATCCCGTATAAATGGTAAGCGCAGGAGAGGCAGTTACGGTTGCTGGTAGCAGGGCTGACGGCACTAGGCTGTATTGCCTTCTTGATTTAGTAGATTTGACTTCTACATTTTCACACAATGACCTAAAAGAAATATTATACCCCAGAGTAACTTTGAAATTGTTTGTTTAAATTAACTTTCATTTGGATTTATGCTTAATGAAATCTTCAGAGAGGCAGACAGCCCCTCTGTAATGAAATGCTGGATCTTTGAACCAATGAACAGGGTTGCCAAACTGTAAGGATTCCTCTCTAAACGAGTGGGCTTTTATAATGTTACACTTGGGTGGCACAAGCAGAGTGCTAGATGATTAGTTTATGGTCTAGATCATTGTATTTTTATTACACTCATAAAAACTGTGTTTCTCCTCATTTTCGTAATGGCTTCAATGAGCTTCTATACCTTCTAGAGGCACATTAAATCATTATGTGATGAAAGTACTGATTTAGTGGGCTAGTTTTAAAGTAAGATACATGTTTTGAATTCTTATCTTTGTCTGATTGCAGACTTTAAAAAAAAAAAGTGAAACTATGTTAGAATGAATGAAATCCGTATCATCTTCTTTGCATACAGAGAAGGTTTCCAGCTGTGGCCTAAAACAAATACAAATGCAAAAGAAAGGGATAAACTATAAATCTGCATCTGTATATAAAGTGAATTATATATCAATTAAAAGCATTTTTGCTGTTTTTGTGGCACTGAGAGCTTTTGACAAGAGGATGGGTGGATTACAGAGGTTTTGATTAAAAAATCTTTTTAAGGAACAAAAAAAAAGATAAGAAAGATTATTTTTATTCCTTACATTCAACTGTAATTTGTTTCTCCCCGATTCTGTCCCAAATTATAAATAGCCCTACTCTGTGCAAACCCTAGATTCATTTCTATAAAGAATTCTAAGCCGGTTTTAAAAGTTGTTTTAATTATATTGCATAATGAAAAAGAAGAAAAATATTGTTTGTTTCTATATATGCAAGCTGTTCTTAAAAGAGAAGACAACATCATTATCCATGAATGGAGAACCTTTTGATTTGATATGTAATTGAAAAAAGTAATCCTTGTATTGAATGTATCATCTCATCTTTGCACAGTTTAGACAAAGGCCTTTTTTGTTTACAGAATTTACATGTCAATACAGTTGCTTATAAATATTTCTGTGAAATAAACATAACCCTCCACAAAAAGAGCAGTTTACTCTTCATTCAGTAATTTTATA
Source organism: Apteryx rowi (assembly GCF_003343035.1). Lineage (NCBI taxonomy): Eukaryota > Metazoa > Chordata > Aves > Apterygiformes > Apterygidae > Apteryx > Apteryx rowi. Next base: position 2,105,827 of record NW_020449307.1, on the reverse strand, counting down.
GGCTAGCAAAAAGACAATGAAAGTTGTATGCAAATATAACATCAATGTACAGCATAATAATAACAGTTTTTAGTGATTATGCGGCGTGGTATTAATTCCTAGGAGGCTTTTTGTTCAGCCGTGAGCTGCGTTTGGAACACAGATTTGCCAGAGCGCCTCTGCATGCTCTGCTGTTGGGGGGAAACGTCCCTGAATCCTGGGGCTGAGGGGGAGCCCTGGCTTCCTGCGCCCACTCGGCAGCGGGGCTGAATTATTAACAGATCAGCTGTTAGCAAAGATCCGCGGTTTTCCTCTGTTCCTGCTGTACCTGTGCTCTGAGAGTGCGCAGTCTGCAGGGTGGGCTGCACTGTTTCCTTCTTCCTCCAGCAAAAAAAAAGGAGAGAAAGAGAGAACAAGAAAAAGAGAGGAAAGAAAGGAAAGAAAGGGAAGAAAGGAAGAAAGAAAAGGAAGGAAGAAAAAAAGGAAAGGAAAGGAAAAAGAAAGGAAAGGAAAGGAAAGGAAAGGAAAGGAAAGGAAAGGAAAGGAAAGGAAAGGAAAGGAGGAAAAAAGAAGAGAAAAAAGAAAAGAACAAAAAAGAAAAGAGAAGAAAAGAAAGCAGGAAGAAAAGAGAGAGAGAAAGGAAGCAAGGAAGGAATGAAGGAAAAGAAAAGAAAGAAAAACAAAAGAAGAAAAAGAAGAAGGAAGAAGGAGAGAAAGAAGTAATACACATTTGCAAAAAACCTTTCCAAAAATTCCAAAAAATGAAGATTTCTCTATCAGAAATGTTTCTGGAAGAATGGTTTCAGTTGTGGTTTTGTTCTGCCTTTTCCTTCTCACTGTTGCCACCTTTACTGTGTTTCAGGTAGTTCGGTGGTTTCAGTGGTTGAGCAGCTTTTGCTGCGTGACAAACTGCAACAAGAAGGCGGCTGAGGATACAAACAGTGTCCAGTCCATGCTGCTTTAGTGGGTCAATATATTGTTTCATGGGTCACTATATCGTTAACTACATGCGTCCATGCTGCTTTAGTATTAAATATCAAACACCAAGTAGTTGTGTCTTTTGAAAACATTGTTCAGCGTTTCCTTTGTGGATCTGGAAGTTTGAAAGAAAAGCAGCTGAACACACTGCTGGGAGTGAGGAGAGATCTGTAAAAGACATGGATTGAATTCGTTGGAAATTCTTTAATATTTCATGGAAGCATGCAAAATATGGTGCCAGTTTATTCAGGGATTTGAAAGCAGCTGCAGAGTAAAAGTGTCTAATGAAAATGAAATAAATTTCCTGTGAATGGAATAAATTTTGATTGTGTGTCTGAGTGCAGTAATTATACATGTCACGCAGTAATTAGGCAGTCACAATGTGGCCACGGTGTCTTTCTTTGTCTGCAGATGGTCTGGGAGAACGGCTGTGTCGTTATTGTCATGCTGACACCCCTTACTGAAAATGGCATCAAACAGTGCTACCACTATTGGCCAGATGAAGGGTCAAATCTCTACCACATCTACGAGGTACTTAAACAAAATCTCTGCTTGTCAGTGTGACAGTAAGTGCATGGACTGATTTCATACAGGGCAAAATATTGTTTAATCCAATCTAACCTGTAAAGTGAGCTGAGGTCTCTTAAATACTCTCAGTGTACCTTCGAGTCGTGTTAGATTTGCAAGAAATGTGGTGTAATTTTAATAGCAAGATAGTTTGCATTGGATAGCATCTAGTAAATAATGAGCCAGGTGCTACAGTGAAAAAAGGAGAGACAATAACTTTGTCTTTAAAATGGTTGTGCTAGTGATTAAAATATGAAAGCTTGTATTTATACTTTATAGGAAAATAGTATGTTTATGACTAGTGAATTTTGCGTTAGGAAAGCTGTATGTATATGTTTATTCAAAGGCCTATATGTAGCTTTAGCAATTAGTGCTATTGATTTTTACCTTGTGCCTCAGTTGCAACAAATATATATATATATATATATATATGTATTTCCTGCTTTGCAAATCTAGCCCAAAATATCAAATCACGCAGTTTTGTTGAAGTGTAACATTGACAATGGCTGTCATATTTTTCCAGTTGTCCAGCTGAGTAGATGAGGAAAAAAAATACCACAATGGCCCAATATGAAGAAAAACTAAATGTGAAGAATTACAGTTATTTAAACAAACAGATGAAAATACTTCCTTTTTCTTAAAAGATTAACTATGCAAATGAGCTGCATATTTTATGCTTAGTTTTCTACATAGCAGAAGAAATTAACTTTAACTTCTTATGCGAATTGAATTAGGAGATTTTTAAGACCACTCAGACTGTCCTGAGCAATGCCTTGTGGGCATTTCCAAACAGAAGGTGACTGGCAGCTTAACATATTCTCAGGCATTGTCTCTTTTATATCTATATTTATATAATACAAAATTTCAATTTAGTGATTTTTCAGTTTGCAGTAGAACTGTCAAAAAATTTTTAATGTTTTTCAATCAAATAGCAATGGCAACTAAACCCTTCTTGCAAACAACTACAGTGATTGCTAAATAACAAATTATTTCTATAGCAGTGGCCCATTTGCTAATAAAAATAAAGCTTTGGTGCGATTCCTTCCTTCTAGACATCCATTTGGTTTTGAAGATACCACTTGCAACTGAAATGCCTGACTTGCGTTTGCTGCTTCCTGTTGCTGCAGGTGAACCTTGTCTCCGAGCACATCTGGTGCGAGGACTTCCTCGTGAGGAGCTTCTACCTGAAAAACCTGCAGACCAACGAGACACGGACAGTGACGCAGTTCCATTTCCTTAGCTGGAATGACCAGAAAGTTCCTGCTTCCACCAGATCGCTTCTGGATTTTCGCAGGTAAAACACAAAGTATAACAGTTTATTTCAGATAATGGCAATCTGAGGAACCGAAGTAGCTGCACTTCTWACTGTCCTTTAATTATTTTTGTTTTGAAAGGGTGTCCCTCAGCCTGTGCTGCCACTATGAGCTAGGAACAGAAAACTGGCAAGCAATCTGCAGTATATAGGCTGATTTTTAGTGTTGTGTCACAAAAACCTTTTGCCTGGTTTTAAGACATACTCATTTCCCATCTAGAGATCGATGCATTTCTTCCCTTTTTATGGTTTTTCTGTGCTTCTGTATTTCTCTGTTCAGCAAATATTTACCTGATCTGCAACTCCAAGGCCTTTTGGGTGGCTCCTCAACCATCCTTGTTGCAGGAATCTCACAAATAAATTGTGTAGCATGAGCACGCTAAAGAAAAACCTAATCGCAATTGAGTCATATGGCAGCGATGGCTTTCCAGTGGGAGCATTTGCTCGCGAGGATCAAACAGTCAGGACTCTAGACTTTCGGTGGGTGAAGGAAGGCGCAAATGTGAGGAAGCACATGAAAATGTCGACAAAGTACACCCTCTGGAATCTTAAAGAAAGGGAACRGGGCTTTAAAATATAAATACACAGAGGCAAAAAAAAAAAGGGGGGGGAAGTCCCTGCCGCCTTCTAATGTTTGCTGTGTCTATCTAAATTTTAATTTGAAAATTAAAGCCACGCCTGATAAATATTGGCGTGAAATAATCTTCATTTGATTGCAGACCGTGCCCAGTGCAGCGCGTGTAGGTGTTAACATGTATCAGCTAATCCACAGCGCTGCGCTTATGCCTAATGAAAAGTATCTCGGCAAGGTCTGGGGAGTTGGGTCAGAATCCGCCAGCGGCCTGTGGGATCGCGCGTTTTCCTCCCCATGCTGCAATATTGCCTGCAAACCCCTGAAGTGATTATGAGGGGCTCAGTGCTCAAAAGGTCCAAACCTGGTTTTCAATAACTACTCGTAGCTCTGACTGCTGCCGGTAGGAGTGGCGCATAGGCACCTGAGGGGCCGGGCTGGCTTACATCCAACTGGAGCTGCTTATGCACATGTCTGTTGGCAAAATTTTGCCCTTAAAATTAAGGACTAAATGCCATCCTTCATCTGTCAGTATTCTCTTGCATATTACAAGGATTTCAAAGCAGAGGGAAATCTCACACATTGCAGGTCAAGTAATGGAGTACAGCTGCTGAATCTGTACGAACTGTGGCTAGGTAAGAGTATAAGGATATGTGTCTCAGCGCAAAAGCAATAGGGGAGGAAGGAAGCACTGGCATAAGGATGGAGTCGAAATTGTAATTGAATTTTCAAGGCTTTCTTCTCTGGGTTCAAATACAGACTTCAATGTGATTTTTATAGGTTGATTTTTTTCCTTTGCTTATGGTACTGCAGAAGCTGCCTATAGTGGATTTCTGTAGTGGAAATTCAGAATTGCTTCCATTAAGCCATGAAGGTCTGCAGCGCTGATCAAACACAGCATCCGATTTTGCCCTTTGGAAGTTAGCAGGAAATTTGCTCTTGACTGTAACTAGAGTAAGAATGAGCCTGTACAGCCAGGTCTCCTCACATGCTGAGCACCTCGTCTCATTGGCTTCAGTAAGAGTTGTGGTCCCTGCAGGGACTGCAGGATTGGGTGTGCACTAAGTCATAGACCACATCGCCGAGAAAACACAGGCTAGGGTGACCTTCTGTAAGGATTAACTGGCCATGCTGCAGAAGCGTTGCGCAGTGTTTTCAAAAGGCAAAATTATAACTAGGTGAGAAAAATAGTTCAGATGACATTCTTCCTATCTGAGGCAAGTATGGGAATGAAACTGTTAAGACTTAATTGAATCCTGAGTGTTCATTTAATATGTATTCACAATCCAGTTGAGGGTACTGTAATCATTTGCTATGTGCAGATTTTGTACTATGATCCCGTAATACTGAATGCGTAGTAAAATTCCTTCTGAAAAGGAATTTTGGCATGCACAAGAGCTGGTCTATGAATCTCAGTTTTCTTGGTATCTGATGTTGCTGTTTTTTTAATGACAAAAAACTAATGCACTATTGCTGAAATAATGTATTTGGAATTCCTTTATAGAATAAATGTTTTGCACCCAAAGCTTCCTATTTCAAGTACAACCTCTGCTGAATTACGACAGCTGAGTCATAAAGCCCCCAGAGTAAATGTTTCACAGAGTACTACCATACTCATAGTGAGGTAGTGCTAGGAAGGGGCTGCTCTCATTTCTTTTAATATCTATGTTTTTATGTGCATTCAGTGTGTTTGTATATATATATGGATATGTGTGTATATTTATATATTCACATACATATATGAAATTAAGCATATACATAACCAACCCTCTATTTTTTATAATTCATCACCAAGAAAAATTGGATTCCCAAAATTACCTTGCCCAGAGTCAGTGGAAATACGGACCTTCTAATTTTTATTAAATTAAATTTTGCAAGTCTCTTCGAATACTGAAAGCTTCCATTTCTCTTATTATGTAGCAGACAGTGTTTTAGATGATTTTGCATTTAGCAGACGCATTACACCTTGAGGAATAATCTATCATACCTTAATAATGTAGGTATAAATTGCCAAAAAGAGATTATTCTACATATTTAAAAAAATCTATACAAATACAGTCCCTGAGAGGTGAGGCTACTGCAGAAACCACTGGTCAGTTTTAACTGCTTCTGGAGTCCTAACTTCATTTTGAACAATAGACCAATCATTATTGCTCTGGACTAGCTTGTTAGTCATGCACTGATATGTGTAATTAAATATTTCTTGAGCCCAGAGGGAGCACATTTACACTTTAAAGAGGGACTGCTAAGCTAAAAGATAATTAGCATCACATGTGAGGGCTTTGCTTAAAATATATATCTATTATGCTATCACTTCTTGCTGTGTGCAATGGCATTTACTAACACTGCTCACTTTAAAAACGGACAAATTCTTATTTTGCCAGCTAATTAGCGGTTGCCAGTGTCATTTTTGTGATGTTGCAGCTAGTAATATGAGCCCAGTTGCATAGTCACAAAAGTGATCATTGGAAACTGTGACTCTGCTGCAGGGACAATGTGGGAAGCCCCTTTTCTGAGCCTCTAACGACCTCTGACCTTTGCTTGCTGATGGTTTGCATGATGATTTCTTTTTCACTCAATGAGCCAAGGGTTGGTTTGTATTACTAATCATTCTTTCTGAGTTAATTCTTCCTGTATATGTATATATTTATATATATATTATATATATTCTCTTAAACATTCCAGAACTTTGCTTACTGGTGAATTTTCAGCTCACTCTAATTAGCCACAGCTAAGACTGAAATGCGATGTTGCTGCACTTCTAAATATTTTCCTAAGCTATATATAGACAAAGCTATGAACCAGCTGGATTGCAACCCTTTGTTTTAATGTGTTTTCTGAAATGTGTGATGATGAAAATGTTTGAAACGCCTTCAATAAAACTGACAAACATAAGGTGTCTTTCCCTAACATGCGTCTCTGGCTGCGTCTGATTTACTGATAGGTTTAGTTCACATGTTTTCTTGAAGCTATGTTAGGGCTTTAGTAGGTGGCTAGTCACAACATGCTAATGTCATATTAGGGGTGCCATGCCATGAACAAAGGAACCACACAAGCAGAAAAAGAAATGGTAAATGCCCTTCTGGAGTTATTAGCTTTTATGTAATACTTTAAATGCAGAAGCTACTACTAGAGCACATGAAGCAGGGGAGAGAGGGTGACCAGCTGCCTGTGGGAGAATGCAGACTCGTTGTATCAGGTGTTGTTTCAGACATTTAAAATATAATTTACTGCACAATAGAAAAAGCAGTTATCAGGTTTCATATTGTACATAAAGAGTTGATCCTCAGATATAACCATCAAGAATTAAATGATTCATTCATGAGCCCTGCTGCAGCTCAAGTCTTTAAAATTRTGTAAAAGGTGTAAGTTTTGCTTGGTAGTGCCTGCGTGGATATTTATTTATGGGCATATAAATGGGCCATTCAGTTTCCAACATCAGGTACTTCTCAGTGGCTTACCACCTAATTTCATATGAACTAAGTTGTTCTCTCACATTAATTACTTACATAGAAAGAATATAAATACAGAAAGTCTCTCACAGTATGATTTACATATGTGAGTGAAAGAGTAAGAATTGTGAAAAATCCTGAATTCTAATATTTAAAGGGAGTCATTACAGGAACTTAGTATTGTTATCAAGTTTGCTGGGAATCTTAAATGATAAAAAGCAGAATATAAACGCATGGATTCATGGGACATCACCAACATCTCCGCAGCCTGTTGAGTTGAGTTCTAGGTATCCACACAGGCTCCCTTTCAGATGAGAAGTTTAGGTCTCTTCAGGCTATCCTGTATGCAATATTTAAAGATATGTGCATGTTTTCACAGCACAGATGTTACTGAATGGATGAACAGCCAAGAACTAAATGATTCAGTAGGTTAGTTATGCTTTAAAATTCATAATAACGTAATACCACAGTTGCAGGATTTCAAGAGCCCACTGGGTCAGTGCCACAGTCAGGATGTTCTGCAACACTTGCGCCAAGCCAGTGCCTGTATGAGCATCTGGGCATCCCCTGGAGATGGAACGGTTTTGCAGGAGACCTTCTAGCTCTAGTAAATTCAAATATCTAACTAAGAAACGTGAAAGGTTTTGATTTCTTGAAGAAATGCTTTCCCCTTTTATCCTGTATTCAGCTTGCCTTGTTAACAAGTGTGCGCATATTTTATGGTTTTGGGCATGTAACGTACTTCACATGTGAAACACTAGAGCGGAAGAGAAGGTTTGGGATTTGGGTTTTGTAAGGCAATTTAAATAGATTTAAACCAATTTTGTGGGCTGCATTCAGAATCCTAGACTGAGTATCTTGGTTTGCTTCAGTGCTAGTTATTCCTTCACTGAGGTCAGGTATCAGCAGATCTGTTCTGTAGCTGTTTGACTTCAGGTACATTCTCTTGCCGCTGCGAATCTTGAACTGGGAAGCTGGAGAAGACAATAGTATGTAGATGTTAAGTTTGTAAGACCTTTGCACTTGAATCAAAGCAGTAAAGCTTACTGATGGTTTTAGTTATTTTTACCATGAATATATTATGTTTTAAAAATGTGTGAGAAGCTTTTCCGAAGGTTTGCTATTTGCTGTTCCGGAGAGAATTTGTTTTTCAAATAAGCACATATTACGCAAAGTATACTGGAATGCCCATTTTTAATTCTGGATTCAGTTTGATGCTCCTCAAGCATTTCTTTGGGCAAGCTCATGAACTCAAAGTTAGCCTCTAAAATTAAAATATCACATGATAATTTTAGTTTGGAGCTAACATATGAGACATTTGAGAAAAGAGTTTATTTATTTCACTTAGCTAATAGTTACAAAGAGGTAGTTTTTGGAATTTCTACCATAGGAAAACAGAAGCAAACTTTAAAGAAAATTACATATATTAAAATTGCTTGTTATGTTAGGAAATGAACAATCTGACTATTTCTTTAAAGACTGCAATATTTGCTTTTTTATTGCTTATTTTTGACAGTTGGTTAAAGAAACAGTTATGTAATATGTTTAATTAATTTTTTGTGTCTGTTTTATTGCAGAAAAGTAAACAAGTGCTACAGGGGTCGCTCTTGTCCAGTAGTTGTTCATTGCAGGCAAGTACAATTTCTAAAATAGCTTTAGAGAGATTTTTATGTGTAAGAATATAATATAAATATAACAAAAATGGGCAAATTAAAGCCTTAGATGAATCACTAAACATATAGTAAGGTAGGCCAAAGGTATTACATATAATTCCTATGTTTTTTAATGCTAATTAATGCTTAGGGTCCATTTCCATAATAAAATTACCCTTTACTATGATTTTGTAGATGTTGTTTCACAAATTACAATCTACAGCCACCCTTCCAAATATATATAGCACTTTAATTTCATAAATGTACTTCAAAATTATAATGGTTCCATGCATTGCCAATTTAGCCTTTTATTTTTATTAACGCTCAGTTGTGTTTTATTTCTTCTCTGCATGCTTTTAGTGATCATGATAAGAACAGGGCAATGTCAGGGAATGGAAACCTATCCCTATCCAGAGATTGAGTAATCCTTTAAGCATAGATTATCTTTAGGCCTGACAGTCTGATGGATGTAAACAAAAGCTATTGGACAGGTCAATATAAAACTTTACAATAATAATGTTAATAACTGTTTTTGCTGTTAGGGGTTCTGAGATACAAGGAGAGTGTTGCACTAATCTGTCTAAGATACTCTTGGAGATAAGGAACATAAAAAAATAAATATGACTAAGAGGAAAGTTGTTTAATATGTTGCCCTCCACTTTTCTCTTGTGGGAGTGCGGGAGCGAGGGGCAGGGCCACCTGCCATCGGCTGYGAGGAGGCGCTCTGCAAAGAGGGGAGGAAAAAAGAGAAAAACTATTACTAATACCTCCTTCTCTCTAAGAAGTGCTCTAGAAACTGATAAAGAGAAAAACCTCTGTCTACAGACACTTAACAAAAATTTAAGTTTCATAACCTGCCTGTAAATGGAATACAGTAACGCTCTTCACRCTGTTGTATTATTTTTCTTTTCATTAACTCTTGTACACGAATTGAGCTATCAATAAAAATAATGGCTTAATTAATAGAACTATTTGCCAGTCTAATTGGTCGCACATGCACCTTTATAAAAATTTGGAGGGGGGGGGAGGAAAAAAAAGCTTTTACTTAAAGTCTTAATTATGTTTGCTAACAGCAGCTCTAAAAGAGCATCACGCTGGGCATTACGAGCCACTCTGAGAGGGCCCCAAGCTGCATCCCGGTTCGGGAGCTTTCCTCCCGCCGAGGCGGGCTCACATGCCTCCAAAGGGGGACCCACGCCACCCAAAAGTTAGAGCTGTTTCTTGGGAATCGCATGGTCATATTTTTTTTCTGTTCATTGCGACTGAGGAAGAATTAAAGGAAAGGGTAAAAATAGGAAACAAATTGCCCATGATTTTTCAAGTTCAGATGGTTCATGTCCCGTCTGACAGTGAAGACGGCGCATCGGTAATCGAGTGTTTAAGTTCTTGGACAGGGCCGTGCATGTGCTTCCTGGTCTAAGATCACTGGCTTTTCCACTGCTGCTTGAAATATTTCCATTGCATAAACACAGCTCGGCTTAAAAATCAAAACAGATCCCTGTTTTCCATGCGGAATAAGAGTTAATGTCGCGTGGGCCTGGTGTTAATTAAGTGCAAGCTTCCCCCCCCCCCCCCAGCACCCCGCTTTTCCCCTGGTCCTGTCCTCCCTGCCTCGCGCGACCCGGCGTGGCGCTGGCGGCAGGTACCTCTTTGTTGGGTCCAGACGCGCGCTGATGGGCTTTATTTCTCTTTTTCCCTTTCTGTTGGCAGTGACGGTGCAGGAAGAAGTGGAACCTACATCCTAATTGACATGGTTCTCAATAAAATGGCCAAAGGTGAGAACCCAAAGCCTTGTTACGTTCTCCGTCCTGAAAGATGTGGCTGCGTTGCCACGGCAACCCGGGGCGTAGTAGTCCCAGAAAGCCTTCGAATAAATCAGAGGCAAATTGTGCTCGTTCCTGAACGTTCTCAAGTTGCATTTGCCCACTCATGGGGATCTCAAAACACAACACGCAAAGCAAACGCTTTATGAATGAGCAGATGTGTTTGTGCTGTCGAGAAGTACTTGCATTTTAACTTTATCATTTAAAATAGGTTTCGCAGTTAAGGAAAAAAGACACCTTGGGGCTATGTAATCATTGGTTAGCGGTTATCCAAGTTAGTTCCTGGGCTGCTTCGTGACTGGTACACAGCCGGCCGTCACCTCCCCAGCAACAACAGTCAAATACAATTACTTATCTTTTCATAGCTGTCCGTTGCCACCATAGTGCCTAGAAGATGTGATCCTAGGCGAGGGTCCCGTGTGCCGGGTGCTGCACAGATTTGTCTTTCAGGAGCAAAAAGGCTGTAGTGAATCGGGCAGTAAACTGAAAAGAAACTGGCTAGTGCTCTGCTGCCAGCTCTGCCGCCGGCTGCTCAGTGCTGGGCAACTCATCTAACGCCTGTGCCTTCGTTTCCTAGTCTGCGAGGTGTACTTTTATGAAGTGGGAAATCCTCTTTCTCTCCATAAATATATACTATTCCTTCTTAAAAAGAAAAGGCTACAGATTCTCTGAGAACAGGGCCTTTACTTCTTATTGACTAGTAAATGGTTCGATGTGGGAAATAGTTAAGATACTGTGAAATAATCTTTATATCTCAGAAATAAGCAACACTTTAAATACTGATTGCTGCCTTCAAAAGGGAGGAGGGTAGAGGTAAGCATGTTAACCTCATCATATATTAAAGCCATCATGGTCAATGTTATTTGTAGCTTGTACCCTCCCACATGCCTTTGGCTATGTTCGTATCACAGTTTCATAGGACTGCGTTTCAAGAGTAAGAGAAATCTCATGTGGTCAGAAATAAGCAAAAAATACTCACTTGCCTTCCTTATTTCTTAAGCTTAATTCTTGCACTACCTTGATCTGGCATGATGCACAGGTGTTTGCATTTAAAAAAAGAAGGATTAATTGTAATAACATATATTAGTTTATACAGAGAAATAATATTTATAATAATATTTAGTTCTTTGTCTTCCAATCACTTTACAGTTATTATTTAAAATCTTTAACTCAGACATATATAGTTTAAAACACACTCCATGTTTTGCAGTCATCTATTGCTTCCTGAAACTTATGTATCCCAGTTCTGGGGGACACAGTGATGTGCTGTTCCCCTGGACAGAAGAGTTTAGCATTTTTTCCTGCCCTTATTCTGACTGTTAATATGTCTCATCAAACACAGACATAACGGGTATGTGGAACTTGCTAGTGATCTTAGAAGAAGTTGTGTGCCTGTCTTCTCCTCAGCACTGTCCTGAAAATTTTTCAGTGGAATGAGATTTTCATTCTCATTGGAAAATTGGTTTTCATCTGGGATATTTCAGATACTTGGCATATGTCACGTGACAACCTAGTCTCCAAAAATGCAAGCAGTGGTATCTAGTAAAATTAATGATGTTCATCGTTGTTAGATACTTGTTGAGCTCATTTCGGTCTTCARCAATGAAAAGCTGCAATGCAAACCAGATTTAAAGTATATGCAATTTACTTGCAGAAAGAAGTAAATGAGAAGTATTTTCCAGCTTCGGGCTTTCAACCACTTAAGGAAGGATTGACTTTGTTGTAAAAGCACTGAAGAATGCCATTTATTGACTCCATTGTACCATGTAATGTCAAATTCCACTTTAAGTGCGGGCTTAGTGTTTCACAAAGCGCGACAAGTCATGTGAAACTGGCCAGAGAAAGGCGTCGCGGGGCTTTCTGAGCGCGGTCACCCCCATTTTGTTCTTGACCTGCTCCCCTCTGCCGATGGGGCTGTGCCGTTGGAAATCCCCTGACCTGGGGCTTGGCTGGGGTTTAAATGAAAGATCAAAGGGCAGAGCGGGCATCTCAGCCCTGCTGAGGTGGGCCTTTCCCAGGCTGTCACACTGTGCGGCCGCCAAAGGTTTTGTTCTGGCAGGAATCGCGGCCCAGCCTGTGCGGCCGGGGCCCTCTTTGTCTGCCCTGAGAAGCTGGAGGCCCAGGTTGAGGATCCAATGTTCATCAAATGATCAAAGGGGCCTGGAGCCCTGGACATGAAATCTTTCTTTCCATTTCCTTTTCTTAAAGAATGAATTGCACGAGTAGCAAAGAATGCCATTTCCAAAGCTTTTATGTGGAGTGCGAGGACTAACTTTAGAGTCCTTCAGTTCTAAGCATAAAAATGTAAGTGCACTTTCAATCTGGGCCCAGCTGCAAGGCCAGCATCTAGTAACATTTCTTTCAAAAAGGCTTTTAAGGATTAAGGCCTTCAGTCTTTCAAAAAAAAAAAAAGGACTTTTAAGAATAAACTTAGAATAATTTGCGTTTCTTGTTCCACTGTCTGGTTTATTAGAAAGTAGACAATAATGCATTTTTAAATCAAAGTAAATAGAGGAGTACTTAGTTTCGGCAGTGGGAAAGTAGAAAGCAATCAATAAATGCTTTGGCTCTTTAGTGGGTTTTTTAATAGGGTAGATTTAGAAAAGGAGCTCCCTTTTCATGCAATGATTTACTTTGCTACATTCTCGTAGACAGTTAACTGTAAATGCCTTTGTCATTAACAATTTTTTCTCCCAATGCTCATTGAATTAGTGCTAATACTTATTCTRTTAAACATGTTATAAATTCATATTTTCTACAGTCATGCCTGTTGCCATGTCTCCTATTACTTTATACGCCAAAAACAACTAGCAAGGAACCTGTTCCTAAAGCCTGCCCATGGCAGGAAAAAAGAACCGAGTTGGCGAGGATTTCGTGCTACCCAAGTCAACATTTGCCCCGTCGGTCTGACGGAGCCACCCCTTCGAGAAAGCCAAAATGAAACGCGAAAAAGCAAAGTGCCCTGTTTTCACGCACTTGCAGGAAAAGTGAGGGCGGGCGGTAGAAAGGCCCCAGGAGCCGGCATGGGTCAGCAGCGCCGGGCCCCCCCCGGGCGGGTGGCTGAGCGCGGGGAGGGTGCCCGCGCGGGGCTCCTGCGGCCACCGGAGCCTGGGCTCGGCAAACACCTTCCCAGCCCCCGGCTGCCTTTGTGATTCAAACAGCTTCGGCCTTCGGGAGTCCCTCCGGCTCTGCACATCATCATGAAGGGTTTCCTGTTGGGTCAAGTTATTAATGAATTTCGGTGTCCTCTGTACAATAAATATAATGACCCCATCTGTGCCCACACTTCAGATAGCCACATTAAATAATCTTATTAGATACTGGAGCAGTTAGAGAACAGCGACGGCTGTTCACTGCTATCATTTCGGTATCATGTCGTTGGAAAGTTTTCAATGTGAGCGTATCCTTTTGTTTAATTGTTCCAGTAACGTGGCACTCTTATTTATCACTTAGTTTATTGCTGTAATTATTTTTAATACTATATTCCATATGCAGAGGAGCTCTACAGCTCTGATCCTCTACCCATCAAAGTAATAATGAAAACCAAGCAGTGTAGAATCTGACCTTACAGTAACATGTTTAAATATTGATACTACTTTCTAATGAATGTTAAAATTTTAAGACAGTTACCAAAGTCACCTCTAATTTCCCTTGCAGACAGCTTAAAACACACTTTAGTTTTGAGTGGGAAGTTTAGAAGATTTCTTTTAACTCTATGTGTGCTTCATGATTTGAATAAGGACTGAAAATGATAAATTGATGGTTTTTCTATATAACAATTTTTCTATATAACAATGCTTGCTGGACTTTTGACACAAACTGTTTTTCTGAGGCTGATTTCTGATAAGAATTTTAACACTCTTGATGTATTAACAAGTTTTATCTTTTGTTACTACAGAGGATAAACTGATTTAGGTTAGTTTACTTGATATTCCTTCCTCGCTCCAAACTCACAGTAACTCTGAGCTGTTCAGCTTTTTCCCCTTTTTTTCTGATCTAGAAAAAAGTTGCGAATTTTCTCCCTTCTCATCTTTCCTACAGGCTTATTACAAAGACTAAAAGTCTGATATATTGCAAGATATTTTTATTGAGTGTTTCTGGCATGACAAAGAAAAGAATGAGATTATGGGTCTTCCTGCTTTCATTTTTCTGAACTGAGAGGCTTGGATAGTGTAGGTAATAGTTTGATTTTTAGATATTAATCCAGCTAGCAGCTGTTTGGGGTTTGCTGACCATCCATTTTTTTGTGTTTGAACTAGCTGGAGTGAGATGAGACGAAGCAAAGGCAAACATGAATTCTAAACTCCTTGTAAAGTATTGATTTCAGAATTGCAAAACCCAGCAAAAAAGATTTGATTTAGCAAAGGCAAACCAGCGGTTTCTTCTCCCGCAATCAAAAGCATGGATTATAATGGATGAGTCCGCGTGCGGTGGCCTGGGCTGGCCGAGGAGGTCCCTCCCCGGGTCCTTTTCCTTGTCCCCACCATGCTATTGTCTGAGGGTCTGGTGAGTCAGCTCCTGAGCACATGCACTGTATAGCATGACATTTTAGGGCAAAACAAAAGATTTCTTAATTCGCCTTCTGACTCATCATGATCAAATGATTTTGGCTAATCTGAACCCTTGCTGAGGTTTTGCTTGTCTGCTATGTGAATTGAACAATCATAATGAAGTTGTAGGGCGAGCTCCTCTCTAACAGGATTTTATGAAAGCAAATGCTTGCCCATATTAGAGTTAAAATGGATTCAATCTGCTATTTTTTGAGTCCTGACTCAAAGACTGAGAAAATTCTATTCTTCAATTGTACTGATATAAGCCTAGAGCAACTTCCTGGACATCAGTTATTTCTGACATACTCTGAGTAAATGAGGGAATATTATTGGAACCCAGGGTCCAGTTTCTCCTGTGAAAATAAAATTTAACACACCGTATGCTTCTTACAGTAGCTGAGAGAATATGTAGTGTAAAAGAGAGATTATGKTTTTTTTTAAATATTAATGTTAAGAGTTAAGAAGCAGGAATAGAAATAAGTGGAATTCTTGAGGAAAATTTATGCAGAAAAATTCCTAACTTTAAAATGKGATTATTTTCATTTTCTAAGTTTGAATCTGTTGCAATGCTAATCCTGGCGATTTGTCTTTGCTAGATTTAGATTATTATCTCTAGGAAAAAAATGCAGGCCAGTGAAGCCCAAAATTTGGTTTTTGGTTTGTGCACTATTGTGCCCCCCACAAGATTGCCTCAAATCTTAGCAGCAATGTTCACCATGTAATTCCTGAAATGTTCCTATTTCAATTTCTGAAAAAAAGTTCTTTGTGTCCATGTAAACATATCATATGTTGTAAGGCCAGTTTTTCAAATGAGCTGCCTTTATGTATTGTAACTTTTATGTAATGAGTTACCCTGGAAACACAATTAGGCAAATAGTGCTCATTCTTGCAGGCTTTCGCAGAAGATAATTAATCACAATGAGAGCTGGGCCCCCAGCTACACGCAAAAGCGGATAGTGAATGTATAGGACAGTTTTTTACGGTAGAGCCTGTGATGATTAGGGAGCCCTCACTATTTAGAACAAGCTGTTTAAAACAATATTCAGTTGTTTCCTTTGCAAAACACATTTTGATGCATAGAGCTTTAAAGCTGTTGACTCTGTAGAGTCATCAATTAGCAGTTCATAAAATGAACATATATAAAAACACCTCGCGCATTTGAGAGGTAGAGGTTTCAAACAAAAAGTAAGCAAGTTATTGATGTAATTTATTTATTTTTTTCTTTTTAAAATAGTGTATATACTGGCAGAGAATACTCTAAAAGAGCCATATTTTGTGACTTCTTTGCAGTTCTGGGGATTTTATTAGAAAAGAATTGGGACTAGGAAAGTATGGTAGAAAGCAAACCTAATTATTCAGGGTTTGGAGCAAATGAATTGTGAAGAAAGACTGATCAGACATGGACTATTCCTTGGGAAAAGGAACACGAAGGGGGGTCCCCATAGAGCGTTAGAAGACCCTGAAAGGAATGTATTGATGTCAATGAGCAGCTTGAGATAGTGACTAATTTGAAAACAAGAGGTCATTGACTGAAACTCAGGAGGAGACAAGCAGATAAGGAATTTGGGCAGTATTTTTTCACACAATGGGTAGGTTAGAATATGGAAAAGTGGAAAAGCTGGTCATAGAAATACTGCGCTATCAGTTCAAGAAGCAGCTGGGCAAATGTTTGGAAAAGGAGGTTTATATACAGAGTGAAGAACTACTTTTTTGTAGTTAATCTTATGCAGCAGTCCATAGAGGGATTGGAAGAGAAGGGATTTGAAGAGAAGAGTTTAATTGACCAGATGGTAGTCTTCTGGCTGTTAAGGATACAATATATATTAGCAAATTAAAGTGTAATTACTCCACAACTTCTATAGCTGGACCAGTTCTGTCACTTTTATAGATAACTCTATTAAAGAATGAATCCCTAATAGTTGCATCTTTTATTAAGCTCAATCCTTGTACTGTCTTGTGAAATCACTACTACCTACATGCAACATAAAATCAGAGTAACATAAAATGTAGTTCTTACAATTTAATAGATTCATGTGGGCGAGCTGCTTCTGCACCCCCTTTAAAATAAATTCTCATGTCCAAAGGGGACTCTAAGATGTTTTAGGACAAACTGAGGAGCATTTTCAGAAGTGTGATTTTGAAATCAGCATCCTAACCTTGTTCATGTTTGCTTCAGCATGTGGAGATGAACTGCCTTTGAAGCAGTTAGCCTGTAGTTTCTGGAAGAGGTGCTAAAAGAAGCAGAACGTGTATCTGTACTATACAGGGGCTGATATTAGGGAACATCTGTAAGCAGGCGGTAACAACACAGCCACAATTCTTTCAGAGCTATCATTACCCTTTGTGTGTGTCTGTATGTGTGTGTAAGTTAAATTTAGGTGTGTGTACTAGTATTTTCTACAATGGCCATAGGTGAATATTGGATATTTTATTCTATATGAAATACATCTCATTATCTTCTATTTCTTAAATGTAATAATTTAGGCATATTCCTATCAAAAAATTGTGCACTTTTAACTCCTGGGGAGGCTGGGGAAAACCTAGATGTAAAACAGAGACAATTCCTGTATGATGTGAAGTATTCTCAGGTGCAGTGGAAGTGCGATGGAGCCTTAAATTAGCATCCATTTACTTCAGTTACAGTGTGCACTTTCTGCATGTTCCTGTGGGTTTCCAGTTTGCTTTTGTAGGGGTTGTAGAATTGACAATAAATGCATCTCTCCGGTTACCATTTCCTTCTGCATTGACAAAGGATATTAGCTGAAGAACTGACGTAACAGCAGTGAATTTCTGTCGCTGCAAGACTGGCAAAATCAGTGTAGGCTCAGATATAGTTTTTGTCTGTATCAGTTATTTAAAAAAAAAAAACGGGCAGTTCCTAGATCCTCCATCTTTAGTATCAACTTCCTTTGAATTGCATAATGAGAAAGTCATAGGACTTACATTTATACATACATGTAATACGCAAGTGCAGTTTTCAAGTATTAATGTAAAATGTATAAACTGTAGCACTGTGTATACTGTGTAATGTATACTGTGAGTGTATGTGTATGAATGTCACAATTCATTACTTCCCTTTTATTACTTTGATTATTTATTCCCTTCTCCATCTGCATGCTTGCTTTGCCTGTTGTTGTTGTTGTTGTTGTTTTTTAATAAAGGTAGTGAAATGTTGATTTGGGTTATTTTCAGCTGTATAGAAGCACTTATATATTTTGACTGAGGTTACAGACAAACAGCATTCACAGATTCAGGTGTAACCACATACATGCATGCACATGGACTTTGTTCATCTCAGGGAATAAGCTTTTAATGAAAATGCCAGTCTGAATACATTTGTCTTCTTTGTTATCTTTAAAAGTGTGTCCCTCACTAGCTTTTTGTTGATGCTTTTCTCTTTCCTTGAAAAGCATCAAATGATCCTTCTGGCCAATAGCAGAACTCCAGCAGCTACAGCAGTAGATATCTCGATAAGTACAAATGAAAATTGCTTTTATTTTTACAGTTTCTAGCTGGTGTTCAGCTCTCTCTTTAACTCTAATATTTACAAGTGTTTTTATTTAATGGACCCTCAGACAATAAAAGTTGAAGCAAGAAAATGCAGTGTTTTCTTCCAGCAGAGCCCTGGACAACCAGCAGTTACTAAGCATTTTCATCCTTGTGGCCTTCTCTAGACTATACTGTGACTGGTATATCTTCTTGTTGTGGTTCCGTGTTGGTTTTCCCCTTGCCATTTCCATCCAGATTGCCCTATTAGGGCATGCGGGAAGAAGGAGAAAGCAACAGACATGAAACGCAGACCTCAGACCCCTCTTAGATTTAGCAGATTGTGGCATTCATGGAACGGATCACAAAATGGTCTTATCTTCTTTGGCCCAACGCTGCAGTACAAAACTTCATCTCTGTTAAACTCTGGTTCTTTCAGCTAACTTTAGCAATGTAAAGCATCTAGCATTAAGTATCTAGCCTAATCTAGTTGTCTAGGTCTCCTCAGTAGTCATTGGAGAATGAGATGTGCCTCTGGAGGGTAGTTCTCAGGATGAATAAATTGCCTTCCAGAGCTTCCTCTCTCCATCAGCTGTCGGGAGGCTAGATGACTAACTCAGCTTCTAGCTTCAAGGATGGCTGGAGTAGATAAGATGAGCCTGGGCCTTTGAGACTAAGCTAGTTAGTATTACTGGTATGTCATTAAAACTAATGGTCAGTGAAGAAGTGGTGTTACATTCCCCCTAGTTATGACCCTTTCTTCTTTAATCAGATTGAGTTTGCCCCTCATAAGACGTGATTAAATGTTTCCTTGCAACATTAAGTACTTGATGGGGCAACACTGGAGCTGGGACATGAGCAGTCCTTGCAAAGTTGTCGCTGGGAAGCTGGAGGTGTCTGGGGCTTCGGGGGCATTGCGAATCTATAGCGTATCTGTGGTTATGTCTAGCCAGCTTGGAAACAGTACAGCTGTGGCAACATCATACTCCATGAGTGCTAATTTAGCCTGCTAACTACGCAGAGAGGCTGCTTCCTGAACCTGAGCTCCCACTGGAGATGTGCCCTTTTTGTGTGTTAGGCTTCTGTCAGACAAGGCTCCAGTTTTGGTTTGTCCTTCTCCAGGAGGTTTGTGTCCTCCTGTCTCCTCACTGTCCCCAGTTCACTGCCTGCCTCCTTGCTAAGGCAATGCTGAGTGCAGGAAAGTGGTCAGGAGGCAAAGCCTTAGCCATTCTGCTAAACCCAAGACAACCTGTTTCTCACAGGGGGAGAGCATAGAGGTTGCATAAAGCCACTGTGCACGTGAGGTTGGTTTGACCATGGAGCATCGCTCCTCTTTCAAGTGAGTCGTGCAGTCATTGCCAAAACATGCAGAACGCTTGTATTCTTCCTAAATACAGACGCACTGTGGTGAGACAGCTGATTGGCCTTGCTGACACTATGTTTTAGCCCTTAACTTCTTCTCGTGTATTTTTGCTATTTCATAATATATAGGCTGTGCTACACAGATGTGATTCTTCCGTGGTGCTCCTGACAGCCTGCAAATAGTGTGCGGTGCCCGACTCTGAGGCTGAAAGGTTGCCAATCAGCAGCATCTTGGAAATATTAATTGGATCTTTTTCAGCTTCTACCAAGATCAGCGGAAAGAACTGTATTAGGGACTCTTCCGTAGAGATTTTAGCAAGCCGGTTTGTAATCTGACCTAACAAGTCTCTTTGCCCATCAAGGCCTAATTCACAATCTATAAAATATAATAAATATAAAAAGATGCATTAAACAGGGAATATCTGACTAGAATGAAGCTGAATGCCTACTGCTAGAAAAAGAAAGGTAGTTGACAGGTCATTTCTGTATTCCCTTCGTATTCCTCTCTTTTTTTTGCTGTTGGGATAGATGCTTATTCCCTCACAGATCATCATCATCTCCTCAAGGAGAAATGGTAAAAGTCCTAATAATCCTCCATTTACAACCTCTCCACATGACTCCTACATCATATATTCAGCTTTGTGATCACTTTATGATCAAGGGGAACAGAAGGAGGGCTGAGAAAGGTGCAGAGGCTCTTGAAAAAAAATAGTATCTATCTCGGTCCTTACCTCTCTACTGTCCAAGTACCTTGTAACCATTAATGGATTCACCTTCATAACAACCTATGAGGAAGGAAAAAATTGTTCATTGTATAAATCTAAACATAGCACCCTAATGGCTAAGCCATCCTTTAGTGTTCACAGTAACGAATTTATAATCGTTCTGCAGAATTATAATCTATCTTTTCAAGGATATATGCTTATAGATCTGGAAGTTGTTCCCAGCTAGAAAAATCTATTTTAATATGCTATTTATGAGTAATATATATTTGTGAAACATTCACAAAGAAAATCCTTCAGTTTGGGTTATTTAAAAAGAAACTCCCCACAAATAACTACTTTGATGAAGTATTTAAGGATCATTTTATTTTTATAAATATACAGAAAATTCAGAGCCTCTAGAACCTAAAATATTCCTTTTAATGTAGTGCTTTAATATAAAATTCTGTCAGTCCCACAGAATCTACTGTGCACTTTTCATTAGTAATGAATAAAACAGGATTTTTGACTTTGCTTTGAGCGTAAGTCTGTTCAAGCCTATTGTGTAAAAATAAAATCTCATAACTTCCCTTAATTAAGGCAAAGTTTTCAAACATTTATGTAGCAACTGCTGATTGTTATTATAACTGGAAAAACGGCAAGTTTTCGGTTGCGCGGGCTCCTTAGATCATTGAACCTGAAATCCACTTCTTCAACGCTATGCCTTCATCATTTCTTCCCAGCTGATATCTGAGAACATATTATATATTACTTGGTTTGTCATATTTTTGCACCATCACAGTGACAACAACGCGACCGCAATGTGGAAGGCATTGCCCTGCGCAGACCCTTTCTCATGCGCTTGCATGCCTGTCGTTATGGGTCCCCCGTCATGTTTGGGGGCAGCACAAGAGAGGGAAGGTTTCATTATTGTAGTAATAAAACTAACATTAGCATTCAAGCGATCTTAAAGATTGCAAGCTGCTGCTGGTTCCCTCATGGAGCCCTATTGCAGCAGAATTTGGCTAGCTCGTTATTTATTGCATGAGAAAAAGGGAATTCGGCTTTTACCCATGTTTTTATGACACGCTGAATACTCTGCTTATGTGACTCTCTGCGGCCAAACCCTTTAACCCCTTGAGAGCCGCTAATCAGGAGCACCGGCTGCTAAGTGCCAGGGCGCTTCCTGCGCGGGTGCCTGTGGGGAGAGGGAGGGCTGGAAAGGATGCGACCCTAAACTCCAGCAACGGCTTCGCTCCTTGGGGGCAAAATATAATTCAGCTTGCGTCTTCTCTTGTTTTCTCTCGGTTTATTCAGTTTCTGATGTGGATTGTTGGGCATTCACTGTAAACGCTTCGAGCCCTTAAAAACGTGGTAGTTAGTTAACTGCTGAAGCCAAAATCTGCCTTGCACTGGCGTGGAAGTATTTTGGGGCATATTTACTCAACTAGTTCATTGAGCTGCTCAGGGTGGGGAAAGGTGCACACAGGCTGGCTCACAAGGAATTATTGCAAATGCATGGTCTGCTTAAGAAAAAAAGCATTGCACAGTCACTTCTCATTACTGCTGGTACTACATCAGCTCAATCTCATCCTAAGTTACATTTTTACGTTCACTTAAAACAAGCAATGAAATTTGATATGAACCTGTGACAAACATAAACCAAATTTATTCCCTATAGGATAAAATACAGTTAGAGCTGAATTTTTCTTTATTCTTTAGATGCTGCTTTCTTTATCCCTCCTTTTATTTCCCGAAACCGGAAGCACTGTTAAACAGGGGAAGAAAGGACAAAAAATCTTGCCTCTTTGACACGTTATATTTTCTTTTCCAGTTATCTTCAGTGCTCCCGAGCCTAGTATTTTTAACCCTTCCTCGAGGTTATTTGTTGTATGACAATAAATTGACATCTCTAGCCATTATTGTTGGGCGTGATAGTTCAGTTGCCTGAGCAAAACGTTTCCAATACGAAATATCCTTGGAATCGGTGGGTCAAGCTCCTTCAGCTTTTTCTCCAAACTGTTTTGTGAAATTTAGTTCGTATGTGAGCTTTCCAGCTAAGCAATCTTTAAAACATCTTAGCAGTGTGTAGCACTTTGTGTCCATCTAAGTAAGAGCATGATTTGACCCTGATGTCTTTAGATGTGATTTTCCTCTCTCCCAGTGTCATGTACCATACGCTGTGTTCTTTTTCACCTGAAGTAGCTCAAAAGCATAAATAAAGTGCTTTTGAACACTATAGAATGAAAATTTGTTGTTATGCCACTCTGTTATATTCCTATGTATGTATGCTATTGTTAAATTCTCTTTATATATTATATAAAGAGGAAGCTTCAGTGTGAATTTTTGTCATATTCCAACAAAACAATTAAAGAGAGAGTTGAAAGTTCACGCTGCAGTTGAACACTGAGCTCTGATCACCCGTGAATGCAAGTGGGGTCCAGGCTGCCCTTCGAGCCTTCGAAGGCTCCTCCGTTGCCTGTCCCTGTCGCTCGAGAGCTTTCTGCAGACTGTCACACACATCAGTGGCAGTGAGCTGAATTTACATGATGTAACAGCAACTCAGCATTAGTATGAATAGAAAAAAGCCCTCATCACAAAATGGGTTTTAATAGTGGACTAGCAATGTATATATTTGAACACATTTGTTTTAGGCACAATAAGGGAATAGATGCAAAATATGTGGCAGTGGATGCGGGAAAGGAAGAGAGAGAGTTTCCTCATGCAGAGAGAAAACAAGTCATGCTAGCTTTCTCCTGTGCCATGGATTTCATCCTATTTCCTCTGAATTTTCTTGTCCCAAGATATCTTTCCTTCAAAGCAGCTGCCCATCTTTGCAGCCCTATGTTTTGCTGATCAGCCTCTCTAGGCACTTAGGTAGTTGCTGTCACCATAGTGTCAGAGGCATTCAGAAATGTTAAAAATGGGCAGCAAAGCAGTCTCTTCCCTCACTTTCCCTTGCCTTTCTGTGTAACTTAACTAACTGCCTAGCTGGAAAGAGAATGAGTAAAGCTCATCCTCAGAAACGAGATGCTGATTTTGCTTCATTAAATTCTTTCTTCTGTCAACAAATCTGTGCTTTGTGGTGCTGCGGACACTGCAGATGGCCTGTGATGGTGCTGCCTGACTTCGCAGCAAGATACACACTTTGGGCAAAATCATAATTGTGCTTTCCTTCGCTTTTTAATTACCTGTGGCTGAAGACATCAGAAGGGCTTGTAGGTGGCATGCTGATCACAACCCATATGTTGGGGATGCTGACCAGTAAAATCTGAAGTTTCGGTGACTTCTACTGGGAAAACACTTCAGAACAAGCTTACTGTTAAGCACACTGGCCCACTAGGGCTATTCATACGTTCCAACATAAGCATATGCTTTGGTGTTTTGCTAAATCAGGATTTTATGATCAGGCATTGTTCATACTATTAGGCATGTCATTCCACTAACGATGATAAAAAAGCAAGCATCACTTCACTAGTAAATGCCTGTAACCTGCATCACAGAAATGAAGGAATTAACTCTTTCAAAGGTAGGCACAGAAGCCTGTCTGTCCATTAAAAAGGGGTTTGGGGTCTTGTCAGGAACCTTTCTCCTGCATCTAATATGTTACTGTATTCTCCTGGGGCTGGAGTAGCTTCAACTAAAGAGCATCCCTCACTGGACAGGGTGGACGTGCACGTTTCGGGCCACAGGGAAGCCCGCGTGGCACGCGAGGGGGCCGCTGGGCCGGGAGGATCACTGCCGTCCTCCTCGCAGCACGCCGCGGAGGCTCCCGCAGCACCGCCACTATCCCAGGCCCTTGGTGTCGCTGTGCGGAATTGTTTTCAGATCTTAATTTCGGAAAGAGAAAACTCAGTGGCGAAATTCCTACCTACTTGTATGTGCGTGTGCGAGACTGAACATTGAAATGAGCTACCTTGTGCTGCCACTGCTACTGTTTGCACTCTTGGAAGCACAAGCCACAGCTTTACTGATGCTTTCGGATAAAAGGCAACTGTAAAAACTGCAGCTGACTTAGGGTATAATTATTATTACTGTCCTTGCTCTCTGATTTTAAGGCATATGAGCTGTGCATTGCTCTGCTCCATTGTGTAGTTTTATTTTTGCTTTTAAAGTAAAACCTTCTGTTTTGTTGAAATGTCCTCCATGTAAATTCCCATACAATATGTGGAAAAAAGCAGCAAAAATCACACAATGCCCCAATCCCATGGTAATGAGCAAAAATGTCTGTGTCAGATACCCCTTCTAAGCTGTCACTGTTACACTTCCAGAGTGAATTCTGATACAGCTGAAGAACATGTTTTTAGGGAGGCCCTTTCAAATTGATTATTCTTCTAAAGTTGATGTTATTTTTAAAGATCTTCTCATGTCTTTTTTCAAATTAATCCAAATTAAATCATTTACTTTTAGTTGCCTTTCTGAATTTTTGAAAAGCTGGTGCTGAGTTATGAAATTGTGTTGAGTAAATGAGGAGGTGCATGATGTTTACATTGACATAAACCTAATTACAGCTATCCTTAAGCCCTTAAATTCCAACACCTCATTTGATTTACAATAAATGCTTTTTCGGAGTTCACTAGAATGAAGAGTGGTAAGTGTTGGGCTCAATTCTGCAAATTCAGTCCTGGGAACTAGACCTTTGCAAGTGAGCTATTGCAGCAGCCACAGTCATGTCCGGCCCCCCGAGGTAGGTTAGGTATCTGGCTAGGCACCAGGAGCTAGGCACCTGGGTTTCCTGTGTGCCCTTGGGGAGGTTTAAATACCTGCAGAAGGCAGTCCCAAATATACACGTGCTGGGCTGTGAGATTCCTAGGGCCACACAGCGGGAAGCGGTTACCAAACTGTACGTCCATAGTCCTCTTCAGAGCACACCTATGAATATCCTTCAAAACGATGGAGCACATTGCAGAACGTAGCCAACGCCTATCGTTGATAAACTGTCTTAACAATTAAAGCATCCATACAAGAAGGGAAGACCTGAGTTGGATATCTTCCTCAGCTTCAGAGGAAGCTTTCAACTCTGAGGGCTTCCAGCTGGGCTTCCACCCTTGGGAAGCATGCAAGGACTCACTGGAGGGACCAGAATCCTGATTTCCTCTCAGTCGCCTCAAATAAAGTGTATCTGGTTGGCACTTAAGGAAAGTGAGGAAGATGTTTTTGAAAAGTCTCTGACTGAAGAAGAAATTGAGGAGGAAATCAGCACCTCCTAGTCCCCTGCAGGTCTCTAGGCTCTAGGGTATTACAGGACAGGTGAGAGGCACTAGGACTTGCTTTGCTCCTCACCCATCTTGTTTTCAAAGGAAAGCAGCTACATTTGCCCTGAGGAAGGGAGCTGGTCCTCAGAGGAGTGAGGCTCTGCTCACCTGCTTTCTGCATGCTGGTGTTGCTGTTCGGTGCACGCAGCTGTGTCCGTGCACCCAACATATAACCTAAAGTAAATGCCACAGATCTGCCAGCTCAAACAGGGATCAGGCGGCAAGATGCTCTGGCAGGTTCTAAACTAGGAAGCCATAGGCAGGTTTCCGAGATCCCAGCTGTGGGGGACAGAAGTTCACCTAAATCCTGTTTTAACAACATAAATCTTTGTGTGGGTCTGGCCCTTAATTCAATGCATACTCATAGTGGTGACAAAGGAGCGCTTGGTGGCATAGCCAAGCAGGACCCCTACGTTGTGGCAAATATATTCTGCTCTAGGTGCAGAGGCATTTTTAAGAATTTGCTTTTCTCTGGCTTTCCTTGAATTAATGTTAATAAAAGCTGCCCCAACCTCTGCTTTTTCTATATGAACACAAAAATTGCAGCTGCCTGCCAAGTCTGCTGAGAGATGGATGTAATAATTTTCAATTGGACTGGTAGCCCAAAGGGAACCCGATAGCAAGAGATTGACAGATGCAGCATGGATTATCTTGTGCTCTGAACTCAGCCCAATTTGTGGTTTGTTGCAGGTGCTAAAGAGATTGATATTGCTGCTACCCTGGAGCACTTGAGGGACCAGAGACCAGGCATGGTCCAGACAAAGGTACTGTCAATAAATCCACTGGGATTTTAAATACATTAAAGGTCTTTCACAGTAGTTGTTTTCATGACAGAAGAGAGAGGGTATGACCTAATTTAATGCAGGTCGCTTGCTGATTACTCTGTTTGGCTCCCTACCAACTGAGGTTTATTTATGCTGAAGATTTATCTAGGCTACTTTCTTTGGTGTTTACTGCTCTTTCTTGTACCATCTCCTACATCTATCTTGATTACCATATATGAAGGGCAGTCAAGACAACAATCTATAGTCTACTAAAGAAAATGTGTGCTTAAAAGAATGTTCTTGCTTTAATCCTCAAAATATGGATTATTTTCTCAGAGTACCTGTGGTTAACTATGCACGTAATATTTTTTAAAAGGCTTCAACTCATTAAAGGGAATATTAACTGCTGCATTTGATTTTTTTTTTTGAAAAAGGTTTTGACTTAAAGGAAATAGTTTAGGAGAAAATCGAGTCATGTATAGTAACTTTGAAGGGAATAGCCTAAAGCCATGTCCTTGATGAATGTAGCACAGTGACTACATTTGTACCCTTTCGTAAGGTGAATATCTTATTCTATAATTACTGTCAGCTATAACAGTTTTGGAGTTTTTGAAAATGTATAACTTTTAAAGATAGCTGATAGTGTGATTGTAGTGCTTTAAATTAGAAATTAATCTCTCTATGGTTGTTATTTTCAGTGATGTATGGAATGATATTTTGGGGTATTTGCTGCAGGTTAAGAGCTGCAAATACAACATTAGAGAAACTCATTCACGGAGACCAGAGGACTCTGTATACGGCATTGTAAGATACTGAATGAGAGATCCTGCCCCAAACTGAGTAATATGCAATGGGACAGCACTCAGTCTCGGGCAGGCGGGGMCTAGCAGCAATGTCTGCAGCATTTAGGGAGTTAAAATTGCTGAGGGACAGTGGTGAAACAAATGTGTTCTGCAGCAATCATTGGCTCATAGCTTTTCTTGAATCTCTTCTTAATCATTTTATCTTCCCATTAATACTAGGAGAAGTGGTGCTGCAGAACTGTTGGGGGGGGGTTAATTATTATTTACCAGTTAAGTAAGTGTATGAAAAATGATGAGCCAGTCAAAGCTAGCTAATCTTTGTCTGCGTGTAAGACACAAAATTGAACAAATCTTTATTCTGCTTTGGTTATTCAGACTGGGAGAAAATACTTAGAGCACACAATATGCAATATTTTATTCTGAGGGGAGATGCAAGTCCTGAACTACTTTGTAAATGCATCCAATTTAYATGGTAGCTCTGTAGAAATACAGAGCTCTGATTCCAGTGTCTCTCTGTTTAGAGAAATTATAGCTTCTTGCCTCCAGCAAAAGAAAAAATATAGCTCCAGAACCAAAGAATAAGGTTATGCAAACAACTTCTCTACGTTAGCTCAGAAATAGTTACCTGAGTCCCCGAGATGAAAATCTCACTAAAGACATTGTGTTTCTCCCCTCCAAACATTTATTTGGAAGCACTCCAGGAAGAAAATGTATCCAATGTTTTCATCCAGAATGAAAAATTTTCTTAGGATATTGCTTATCTCTCATCTTGCTCCTTCTTCCATCATTGTCGTTTTCTCAAAACCACCCAAATCACTTATTCAAGCTAATGTCTTGCAAATTATAAATATCTGGTTACATGCTAGCAATGCACTGTCCCTGGAGAATTTTTCTGATGGATTTAAACAAATCCCTGTGCTTTCCCAACTGAATACAAATGAGGAATATTAGACTCTTGGAGTAATTTAAAACAATGGATTAAAAGTCAGGTTAGAAATGCCAATTACAGAATATCCCCAGGCAAAATAAACACCAACTTACTTTAGCAATGTTATTGTGTTTCCAGCAGGCAGCGCTCCACATTTTCAATAAGCATGTGAAAGATTTGTTTGCAACATTTTGTCTTCTGGAAGGGATCTTTAATTCAAGAGCACTGTATATAATAAATGGTAATGAAATTATCCTAACGACATTCTGCATTTCTGAGAAGCATAATAGAGGGTTTGTGGTTTTGCAATTTTTTTGCAGGCCAATCATAAAACAGAGTTGATATGCCACATATGAAAGGAAAAAGCAGTGAAAGAGGATGAATATTCTCTGAGAAAAATATATTTCCTTTTTTTCTCCTTCTGCATCTTTCTTCATGTAATCTTCTTCATTCTGTTATATATGATGCATACACTCAGCTTGGTTTTCTTGGCAATTTTTTTTGGAGTCTGAATGAAAACATAGCTTATCGTATTTTTCTAAATATATTCATAYTGCCTCTGTGTTTTAGGTGGACTGACATCACAAAATGCCTGTCCACTTCTGTTTTCTAGACAAATTTAGATATTTAAGTTCGTCTGCAGTTAGTCTTGCATATGTAAATAACACATGTAAATGATAGTATAGCCATACAAAACCACAACCTGAGCTCCTTTAAGAATTATTGAAATTAATTTCATCCAACTGTGGCTGTTTTCCAGTAAAGGTGTGGGAGGAGTGTTAAGGCTTTTCTCTGAAGGGTAGTAATGCACAGCAATGAAAGCTCGGCTATTTGGATTTCTCCTGTGCGTATTATCCCGAAGGAAGGAGGGGGAAGGCGCTCAGCTGCCCAATCCCGGGAAGACAGAGTCCTTGCCAATCCCATGTGTCTGCTCTGCTCTCCCTTTCACTGCAGCACTGCACAGCCAGTTACGAGCTCTGACGGTGAAGATTATGCTTTCTAAGTTGTTTCACCTCAGCAATTTAGGGTTGCAGCCAAAGCAAGTTGGTGGTCTCTGCTGAACTTGTCTCCAAAATCCATATCTGAACTTCAGTTTTCATGCTGATCAATCTGAAGTCCTCGGGTGAGAGGGGTGGGTTTGCCCCTGTTGGTAGAATTGCATTCTGTGCTCGTGTTTGCTCCGGCAAGRGCTGAAGGCACCCGTAGGTCAGAGGGTTCCCCAGTTTGGCAGCTGTTCACAGTAAGGTGAACATGTGTTGGACTGGCAAGGTTTAAGGGCAGATTTGCTCAGTGAATAAATGGAGAGTAATTTAAGCTACTTTCAGCTATGGGACTAGTATTTAAGTATTGTAGTCCCTGATTTTATGAGCTTTTCCTCACTGTAAAATGTTCAGATGAAGAGCACATTAGCTAGCCTCATTACTACGGGAGGCGGCAGCTTCTCTTCTTCTGAACTGACGCCTACGTCTTGGAAGAGACGTCTGAACATCTCTGAAACTTGGCTGGATCACCGTGTCAGCCCCACACTTGCTCRGATCAGCCTATACTGTTGTTGTGTTTGCCGTGCTCCAAGGCCTGGCAGACCAGGAGGACCGGCTGCACCGCTCACATCGGATGGCTGGAGCAATASCGATCCATGCTGTCGGCGTCCCAGCAGCACAGCACCCGCTCTGCCCGTCTCCTGTCAGCTCCAGCGGGAGGGTTTCACATCATGCCTGGGTCTCAGGAACAGCTTTCAAGCCTCTTTGGGTAGTCGCTAAGGACTTTGCCTCGTTCGACGGACTCTGGGGGCTGCACTGATAAGGTCGGGCAGCCACTTGTTCTTTCGGCCRAGTCTCTTCTCCTTGGAGCCTGGTGCCACTCGTATGTTGTCCCAACACCCTGAAGCATTTTAGCAGGTACAGGCACCTCGTTTTGTTCTTGACGCTGCGTGTCYGGATGAATGCCCTCTCTGCCTCGTCTGCCTTCCAGCTACTCTTCGTGTGCTCTGTCATGAAATGCAGCTGCTGCTCYGGGGAGGCCACCAGCATTTCCAGACTCTTCTTTAATTGCAGAGACCTTGGGGAATGGAGGGAGGGAGAGGCAGACGTGTACACCATTTTCAGTGCCTAATGAGGGTGAGTCCTTACTCTTTAGGGTGAATTGATGTCTGATTAAAAGTTACTGGATGCCATCCAGCAAACATACAAGGATGCCACTTCGACAGGGCCAAGCAGATAGCAAAATTCTGGAACATAGGGTGTCTGTGAGAATTTAGTCTGATTTTTTTTCTTCTGTTTGTGTCCAGCAACTCCCTTCATTGCTTCTCTCTGTGGCATCTCCACGTAGGAGATGACTCTGCAGCGGGGCAGGACAAGGCAGAGAAGACTGACACTGAACTGCAGGAGTTACAAGTCGCCCGTCTTTCTGAACTATGACTTGAACATCTGTAATTTGTCCTTTCATCCTTCCTGCAGATTTCCACAGTAAAGTGAAACACTGGAAAATGAAACATGAATGAACACTGTTAGTCTAGTAATTGCCTTTAGGGTATGGCTGCGTTCTGCACCCACATGCTGTTGTAGCCTACATACCTCCACCCATGCTGCACAATGCCAGACAGCTAGGGCAAACTGAGGGTCTGAAGATACCTACTGGACCACTGATCTCCCAGCCCGTAGGCACAGATAGTGTCCCTTCAGTGATCTCAGGATGCTTTGCAGGGTACATCTCAGACATCCTCTCTCAAAGTCAGTTCTTCCACAGCTCTTGACCCCTGTTGGCTTAAACCGCTAGAATACTTGTAGAAAATCCAGACGCTTCTGCACAGTCCTTGACTTGTGTCCATCAATTGCTTATACTATGACTAAACTTGTCTTTTTTATCCTGAAAAGAAGCAAACTCAAAATCATCCTGTCAGATACTTCAGTAAGCTAAATTTCTGACAAAAATTCCTTGCTTAGAAAATACCACGTGTTAGCCTTGAGGAAGTAAAGCTCCTAATGTAAGACTAGACAGTTCAGGAACATGTTAGGGTTGTGCTTAGGTGAGGTGGGCATTCATGCCTGTGTCCTTCACACCTCTGCTGACCCGGCGCAGAAATCTGTTAGTAGTTTTGGTTTTATGCTTACAGGAAATCAGTAGCAAACAAAAATTTTCCCAAGTATTTCTTAAATGTCAAGAGAGTGATCTAAATATTGTTAGGTAATGGTTGGGTGCAGAAAAAGCAGTTAAAACGGCAGCTGAAAAAAAGAAAAAAAACAGGTAAAGCAGAGAGTAGATATTGTTTTGTATAATAGATATAGTGTGAGGAAGTATTTATTCTAGCTGATTTCAGCTAGAAACACTCCTGAGAGAAGCCGAAGACTCTCCTTTGCAGTGTCTCACCTATTTCATATCTCAGTTATGCTAATACGTTTCCATCTGTGTGTCGGAAGGAAATGGCTAGTGATCAACTACTCCCAAGCCTTTCTGACCAAGCACTTGCAATATATCATGTGTCCCAATAGCTTGGTTTCTGCTACCAACATTTTTCTCCATTAAAATGACTCCRGCTTGAAGATGCTGTCAAACATGGTATATGGCATCAATAGTCCCCGAACATTTTGTTCCCTTCCATTGGAGTGTACCATCCATCCTGCATATTCATATTTTTAGCAATGTCTCGAGGATGCTTTGCTGCAGAGCAGTGCACCTGCCTTTCTGGAAGTGTTGTGTTTTATTATTCAGGGGGTGTGTTTGTTCTCTCCGCAGGAGCAGTTTGAGTTTGCTTTGACAGCAGTTGCAGAGGAAGTGAATGCAATACTCAAGGCACTTCCACAGTGACCGGCTCGGGCTCCTAAAGGCTCCCTGAGGATCCAGCCCTCGTTTCCTTGTCCTCAGTCCCTGTGAATGTTCTTGGAAACCGTGACCTGACCTTAACTGTGTATCTTCTGTTGTAACCACATAGTGATAGGGTCCTTACAAACTTCTTTAGCTGGTAAAAAGTTCAACAGTTAAAATGTGTATTCTGTTTTGGGGGGGGGGGGGTGTTAAATAAATTTTACAAAGTACATTGAAGCCTCGGATTAAGCGACAGAACAGTCCATCCAGTTCCTTTCACATCCTCGAAGCCCTGAATGTCACACTTTGAAAGCACACATTCATATTCTTAATAGCAAATATACAGTATTGTGGGTAATTAGTGCAGTCAATATCGTCTCAGAAAACAGTGTTCTGTTATATTTTGTAACTTCTCAAAGGCTGCGTGAGAGCGGGGGCCTGAAGGGGATGGTGATTGTTCCGATACAATGCCGAGCGGGAGCCTGAACCGATGCCGAGGGGGTCGGTAAACACAGGTCCAGGCTCCGGCAAAAGAGCCCTTGCACCTTTTCGTGCTGGGCTTTGGCAAGCAAATGTTTTCTTAACTGTTGTTTACTTTTCAGCTTTGCGCCATGAATGGAAGAAAATCTCAGCTGTGAGTAAATAGGCGTGCGCAGTTGTTGCAACTGGGGAGAACGAGCTGGTCACGTTAATGGGAAGCCGAGGGGTAATGAGCACAACAGCTCTTCCCGGGCACCTACCACTGACGTAGCGGGAAAGGAGAGAGTAGGCTAACCCGAAGTCACGAGTAAAGGCCCTGTCAGCAGCCAGGGAAATGGCCGGAGCTGTTACGGAAACAGATTGTTGATTTTATGGGATTACTGGGGAAGAGAACGGAACTCTCCTCTCTATATTTTTTGCATTTCCCTCTGTAAAAACTGTGCTGTGCCATCCTTTTTGGACCAGAACGTGTACGTCTGTAAACGCCTGGCTGAAGGAAAAATCTCCAGTCTGCATTTTATGATTCACATGGAGTTTGTCTGATCCAGACATTTGTTGCATCTCTCTGCAGAGGCTCTGTCCTTGCCTTGTTCTGAATGATACGTTTTAACTAAATATAAGGGATAAAGAAGCACACAGGTTCAATCGCAGAGATTCTTGTGTTCTAAAAAGCCTAATGCCTACTGTTGCAAAATAATGCTAAAATATGTATGTAAATGGTTTGGTTATGCAATTTTGCTTACGTGAATTCACAGTTCTGGTTGTGATACTCTTCTAGAGGAATGGAAACTTCTGACAGAAAGTTCTGTACTTTGTTCAAATGAAGGGCCTACAGGTAAAATTATCAAATGTGCTTATGTGATCTAAGCTCGTAATTTTGTTTTCAAAGGTGAATTTGAATTAGATCTAAGCTACTAAATGTCGCCTTTCCTCTTGAAAATGGGACATGAGCACTTTTTCATGTGTTATCCAACATCTCTGTGATTTAAGGTTTCTGGGTGGTTTTTTTTTTTCCAAAATCTTAATGGTGTTGTATGCTTGAAACCATGCCAGGTTAATTATTTGACTTCAGCATTGAAAACCATATAATTGATTTTAATTTGGGAGGGGGAAGCTTTTATAAACTTCTATTCAGTGAAATGTTAAAAATACAATATTGCAAAGGTTTTCTGGAACAGAGCTAACCGGCACCTATTGAAATCAACCATGTTGCAATCTTGTGTTGTAGGTGTGGATATTGGTGATTTTTTCTTTTTAGCAATTAAAGAGTTATTAAAAAAAAAAAAAAGCAGAAGACTTGTTACTTTTCTCCATASATTTTTGTGTGCTGTACTTGGTATGCACTGTTGCTTAATTTGTGCATCTTATTACCATGGCAGTACAGAGCAGTTACTGCAGCTGCCATCATCCTCTTAAGTACACATACTGTACATTAAGCCACATGTTTATTTTATGGCCTAAGCATTTTAGAACTTTCCTAGCAATAACTAAAAAAACTAATGGAGTATGAATGAGAAAATTGCCTTTTTCATTTGATAATTTAGGTTTAACAGGATTCTTTTATTACCTTAGCTAACACAAAATTGCAGATCAGGGCAGATGAGATCAGTCTGAGCAGTATCAGCAAGTGTTTGAAGTAGATTTACTGTCAGCCATATACTTCAGCTTTCCAAAAATACAGGTAGCTATATCCAAATGAACTGGCCAAGGAATCAAAATCAGGACATCCTAAGCCTTCCTCTTACCAGGTGGAATTGCTTCACAGTGCAAGTCGCTGTGCCGTTACCAGCTGCCAAAGGAATGAGGGGCTTTTAGCACAGGTTCTTGCCCCGCAGTTCGTGCGTGTTTTGCCTTCCGACTCTCCCTGGGCACACAACAAACATGGCTGGTGAGCCTGTCATTTGCACTTCAGGAATATTTTTTAATTGTTCTTTTGCAAATATTTGCATTTCATAATAGCAATTTCAGGGCAATCCCTATTAATTCACAAGCAGCCAAGTGTGAGACTAAACTATTGGTCTTCGTGCTTAGGAGTTTATTTAGTGTAGATTAGAGGGCATTAATCTCCCGCCAGGCTAATGGGGCAGGGACGTGTTGTTTTATTCATACGTGGGGAGCGGTTTGAGCAACGCGGGGATGCGCCCTGGCTCCAGCGGTTGGACGCTCGCGTGCTGCATGGCATTTGCCAGCCTGCTGATTTCAGCCGTGTTATGTGCGGTTCTTCCACAACAAGGTGCCAGGCTTTTTCTGTTGACTGTAGCTCATCACGCAGCGTATTTCATCTGGGCAATGCCCTGTTTCTGGGGGTGATAATCTGATGCAGGGCCTGCTAGGGAAATGCATGGTTCAGCTGCATCAGGACAAGCCGTTTCCCAGGGAGATGCCAAACCACRGAAGTGCAAACCTGGCAAAGCCACATTGTGAAGGAGACGAATTCTCAACCAGCGCAGGTATTTCATTACCCTTTTCACTGTTAGCTTAGTCCTTGCAATTTGGCAAGGGGTGGTGTTCGTGCTGCCCCGGGCCTCGTACCCGGGCCATGGTACCCGCCCCATATTCACTGGCATTTTGAGTTGAGGAAAGTGTCTTCCTGGAAACCAGGATCAGAGGAGACCCACAGCCCTTCCTTTTTTCAATATTTCGCTTGATCTTTAGTAAACCGATTGCTAGTGAAACATGGGCTGGTGCCTGACTCCTAGCCATAAGCAGCATGTGTTTAATATTGACCGTCCTTGTGTTCCTGATTGATAGAGACAAATTGAATTTGTAGGTGCTGTTTGTGCATTTGGATCTTGAAACGACATTCAAGGGGGGAACTGCAGATGGGAGACTGGCCCCCCCCTGCTCCCAGCACGCCCTTCCCCACTGCCCAAAACCCGCGGCCGCGGCAGAGCAGGGCTTGTCCCTGGCGTTGCGGTTTGCAGGAGTGATGGCTTGGCCGCCCTGCCTGGCCTTCGGCCCTCCCGAGGCACCGGCCGGGATTTGGCGGGGCGGAGAGCAGGACAGCGGAGGTCCCAACTGCCCCAATCCTTGGGATTCGGCCCCAGGCGCACGAAGAGCCGCGCGGGGTTTGCTGTTGACTCACCTATTCCAGGTGCCAGCTCTAACGTTGCTCCTGAACATCATCTGCTAACATCCAGTGGGAGTCCTTGGCACTAGTGAGGGCCAAGAATGAATTTTACCCAAAAGTCCCATATGCAAATCTCAATTCAGCAGCAAAGCAAGCAGGATTTTTTTTTTTTATAGATGCTACTGAAATTTAAAAGATTTTTAAACATTTTTAAAATGTACACCAATGACTAAACCTTCTTCCTCTCTCTAGTGTGCATGGAGAACCAGTGTCAGTCCATCCCCAGGGAAATGCTAGCTGTAATACCTGTAAGGAACTCATGCTTTATTAATCAAGTGGAGCATTAATACGGCCCAACCCACTTCATAATTTCCAGAATAGTTACTAATTAAAAAACTGTTTATTGGAACAGAAAACAAGCATTTGATTAGCTTTGTTACAGAACAATAGCTCTCCTAATTTCTAGCCTGCGTATTTTATTCTTTGGTTAGAAAACTCTCTCAAGAAACAGTTGTGATAATTCACTTTTTAAAACTGTACAGTTTCTATGGTTTTGCTTTTTAAATGAGAGCACACTTTGTAGATTTGATTATTATATTTTTCTGTTAAGACTGCATTGGGCATTACAAAAGCATTCCCCACCACAGTGTAAAGAAAGCTATCCTGTTTGTTTATTGTAAGAAAAAAAAAAAAATTAAAACACAAATGGAGAGCTGTGGCATACTCGATCCAATTAGAGCATGACTCTTTACTACTCTTCATTTACCACATTAGAAGAAAGATAAAGTTACACCAGCAAGATTTCATTTGAAGCTGTTCTTGCATGCTCTTTGTACTGTATTTGATGGCATAACATTGTTTTGTTCACAGTGTTTTCTTTGTTGTCATTCTATTATATTCTTTATATGTATATAGTTTAAAAAAAAGATTATACAAAGTATTTTGTTCTACCTCTGTAAAAACCATATTTGTGAATAAAGTTGCATTGGCCGTGGCGTATGGTACTGTGAATGCAGCAGTAAGCGCTGGTGCTTTGCTCTTATTTTGGAGGGGGCCCCTCGGGGGCTGCAGGGCGACTGCCCGCGGTGCGCGTGCGGCTGGCGGAGAGGGGCAGCAGCRTCTCGCCGGCAGCTTCGGGGGCACCGTCCTCTCCTCTGCCCCGGCAGATTGCAGCCGCCCTGGCCTCGGTGAGCGGCCGCGACGTTGCAGCTCCCAACGCGACGCTCGCCGGGCTGGTGGAGGCAGGGGCTGCGCTCGTTGCTGCCTGTAGCGTGACCAAGACCCTCCTTTCTGATGGGAAATGAAAAAAATTGGATTATAGTTTAGTAATCTGCGAGGGTGCACCATAGACTGTAGAAGTTAACAAATGGAATAGATGATGCCTCCTTTTAGAAAAACTAAAGGCAGGAAAATGCTTTGGGAGAGGGAAGGTTGGTGGGGCAGAGCATCATGCAATGGGTGCTGCTGTTCAAACAGCAGCAGGATTCACAGAAGGATTTGAATGGGTAATGGAAAAATATTCACTATTACATTAAATAGGGTTAAGAGGAATAAAGTCTAAGGTTCACTAGCACAGCATAAAAATAGCCAGTCTTTTCCCCAGGGCTAGGAAGTAATTTTCCTATAAGTACTGTCCATTATATGAAGGTTTATATCTTTCCAAGAAATAAGCTACGGTTAGCCATTATCAGAGGCAGTCTTTAGAATCAGACAGCCCTGGTATGGCAATTTTCATGGTCTAGTATTGTGTGCTGAAACTTTACTTGTGTTTGAAGAAGACTCAAAATAGTTTGCTGCTTCCCTGAAAATAACTAGAAAAATGCAAATAAACAGCAAGGTAGAAGCCTCCCTAGTCCCACTCACTCCCTTCCCATCAGAGGAATCATATTTTACATTCTTTAACCTTGTTTATGTAGTTGCGTGTTTTAATATCTGTGGCTTTCTCTGTGTAAGAAGGTGACTTTCATCTTGGAAGCAAAATATATGCACCATTATAGCTATTTTCCTGGTGGTGTAATTTAAGAGGACTTTCATCTGCAAGATAGCTTTCTGAAGCCTCTGGTAACATCAGATGGAGGACAAAAAGAGAAATACGTTTAACTATGTAACTACTGCAGTATCATGTATCTTCCAGGCAAACACGGCCTCCGTTGCATGAACGCTGGTTCGTGCGGCCAGCGCTCACTTTTGCTGTCCGCTGCACGGGCCGGCGCAGCCCTGCTCCCTCCTGGGCGCTCTCGCACTGGCTCGGTGTCTCAGCTGCTGCACAGGAGCGTTACCTTGTCGCTGGTCTTGTTTTTGTGGCTATGGCTCCAGCTCAGCAACGAAATGGGCACAATAGTGGGTACTGGCTTCTGGTAGGGCTCGAGGGTGAGCAGGGTTTGAGTATCAGCTAGCAGCAGTTACAGACTGTGAAGCAATACACTGTACGGCCCGCAGTGACCCCCTCCAGCGCTGGCGGCTTCCGCGAGGGAGGATGACACGTGTTCACGGCGTGCATGAATGCTCCGAAGCTGGCAGCGCTCCTGCTGCACAGCCCGCGCTGCTGTGAGCGTGCCGCCGTTCAGGCCCGGGGTGGGGGCACGCTCTTGCAGAAGTGTGCGGGGAGGCACAGCGCTGCGCCAGCCGCCGCGGGAGGACGAAGGGGCTGGCCCCTCTGCCGCACCGCTCGGGGGCAGAGCAAAAGGCAGGGACTTGCTCTCGCTCCCAGCCTAGCTGCTGCAGTCCTTTATGCAGTCTAAATAACAGGAACTTTTCTAGTTGCCCAAAGATCCGCTGGGGTTTTATTTTTAGAACCTGTAAAATTTCAGGGCTGATGGGATTGGGTATTTTTGTGTTGTACGCTTAACAAATACAAGAACCACGCATGTAACCAGGAGGGCTGTGCTTATTCTTAGTTTAGCGATCGTACTGAGACATCGTGTGCTTGAAACAACTGAATCCCTGGGGTAATTCTCCTGACTGCAGTGCAGTTAAGCCAAAAATTAATTTCTCCCCTTGAGAAGACACCAATTATCCCCCACACGGCAGGTAAATCAGCAATACGGGAAAGAGCCTGTATGTGGAAGAGCCTCCTAAGAGAGAYAGATGAGCCTAAGTTTTGGGATCTATGACAGAAGTCTTTGCCCTGCATCAGATTTTTTCCTGCAGGAGCTTTGGCCAGGATTCTCAAAGATACGGTAATGCCTTACTCCAGCATTTTCAGTGGAGGTTAGAGGTGAGATTCATCCTACCAACCTTTGGGTAGCTTCTGCAATGGCTTCTAAAGATGAGCGACTCGTCACAAGCATCCTTCGTATATGAGAGACACAGACATTTTTAGGGTGTGACTTATCTGACCCAGTTTGGATGTCTGCTTTAGCATATGGTGAATCATGCTATTCACTCCATATCCTGAAACACTGAGTTCCAAGGTTCAATTATGCATTAGATGATGGAAAAGCATTTCCTTTTGGTACTGTAAACTTATTCCCTCAAAACTTCACTGGATGCACTTGGCAGAAAAAGTGAAGTCATTTCTGATTTTATAGACCATTCATGATTTTATAGATCCTTATCCTGTTCCTCCTCAGTTTTTTCCATTCCACTCTGAAGACTCGTTTCTCCTCTTGCAGAAGTCGTTCTGTGTCTTTGGTCTTCTTTGCTACCTCTCACCATATCTTTTCTATTTCTGTTTCTACTGTACTTACTCTGAGGTGCATGGGGCCCAGACCCACACACAGCATTCAGGCTGGGCTGCACTGTCACATACTGATTTTTTTTTTTTATCTTTATTCTTTTCTTTGGAATTTCTGACACTCCGTTCCCCTTCTCCACTGCTGAGCCCTGAGCTGGTGCTCACAGACCATTTTCATTCATAGTAATACCAAACTTCCTCTTCTTCCCGGCAATAGCTCACCCAGAGGTCACCACTGTGTCTTTTTTGTTAGGGCTGTCTTTCATGATGTGCGTTACTTTATGTTTATCAACAGTGATTTCATCTGCCATCTTCACACAGTCACGCATTATCACAAGATCTTTCCATGACACTTCACAGCTACTTTTGTTTTTACTACCCTGGGTAATTTGTATCATCCACACTCTGTCATCTCACTATCACCTCCTCCTTTTTCATGTGTTTATACTGGAGAGTCGCCGCCACTGCAAAAACTGACCATTTCTTCCCAACCTCCGTTTTTTATCTTTTAAGCAGTCATTAATCTACCAGAGAACTTCCCCCCCCCTTATACCACTGCAGCTCCATTTCTGCAAGCACTTTCTATGACACAGCCTTTGCCAAAAGCTTACAGGAAAGCCAAATACACAATATCAACTACATCACCCATATCAGCACTCCCACTCATCCCTTCAAAGCCTTCTAGTAAGCTTTTGAGCCATGACTTCCCTCTGCAAAAGCTGTGTTGCTTCTTCTTCTTTTCATGCCATCAGTTATGTAGGATCTAGACACAAGGGGGTGGATGCAGCTTACAGAGTATGATGCCAAAACTAAAATGGCTTTAGTAGCCTTGGAGCGCTAGAGAGTGGGCTCTAAAAGTCATACAAGGATTACTTAGGCTGGAAGGGACCTCCAGGGGTCAGCTAGCCCAGCCTCCCACTCAAAGCAGGCCTCACTTAGAGCCCATTGCTCAGTGTCTTTTCCAGTCAAGTTTTGAATATCTCCAAGGATACAGATTCCACGGTCTCTCTGGGATCTCTTTATGAAAAATATTTTTTTAACACCTAATTGGAATTCCCCTTGATGCTAATCAGCTCCCCAAAAGGAGGCACCTACATCTGGCTAGCTGAATCCCTCTGTAGGCTCCCCTGGCAAGATCGTCATTTACTTTAACGGGCACTCAGACATGTAGCTCACATGGAGRCATTTATATCTAAGTGCCTTAATCCATGAGCTGAATGCCACCCCCTGGGCAGGGTTCAGTTGCTTGTATATAGATGTTCAATGCCACTGTAGATGCTGTGGGGTCCTGCCTGGCCTCCAGCGCTCAGGCCAGAAAGGTGGAGGGTCGGAAATCTTGTATTGGTCTGACAGCCCTGTGCTGATGGCTTAAATCTCTGGAGGTGTCTCARATGGTGCTGGGCACCTGTCAAGACCAGAATCCCACCTCACGTATCAGCCAGTTGTATCCTGTAGCTTCTACCAAAACTCAAGGTACAGGAGGGAATTTCACAGGGCAGTCATTTCCCGGACATAACCCCACGCTCCCAAACCCGCAACACCTTTAGAAAACCCTCATTATGGCAGGCGCCTGCCTGTTTGAACATCCATCAGGAGTGGATTCAGGGCCGAGCTACGACTCCTGCAGCCGGCAGTACTGCTGGAGCACGTGCCAAGCCTGGGCAGGAGGTGCTGCGCTGCCAGCAGCAGAGGCACAACTGGAGGGCAGCCTTTATGCTGGGTAGCACTTCATGGCTTTGTGTACCTCACAGCCGGTGACGGCGTTGTGTGGGAGCTTAGGCACTGCTGCTTTCCAGCACCAGAGGGGAAAAGTAGCCAAAAACATGGTATTTAGACTTTTGAGTTCATGTGAAAAACTCCTGAACAGCAGTGTTCTAGTAGCACTTGTTTCTAAATGTGGCATCCATTTCCTTCATGCAGGAAATCTGCTCCATTTTCCAGCAGATTTCACTTGTGTTGTCCAAGTTAGAAATGTTTGTTCCTGCACATGGATATTACGATGTAGCATGAGCATGAGCAAGAGCGGTTCTTGCTGTGTTACTGATGCTACACCTAATACGTTGGGCAGAAGCCAAAGAGGACCCACGGCTTTGCAATCCTGATAACAGCATTGCTGAGACTGAAAAGAAAACCAGTGCTCCTGTGGATGGCTGAAGGGGAAAAACAAACCACCATTTTTTCCAGAATTCCTTTTTGATTATTTATAGGTTTGTTTCCATGAGCAGGAATACTCATCTCTTTTTGAAGAGGGAGACTAAATTAACATCTGGTGTGTGTAGCCATGGTTGAAGGAGACTGCTAAGTGAGCCTGATTCATCAAGCTGTTCCTTCCAGAACAAAAGGTCTTTACCACTGACTCCCTGTCTTGTCTCTTCTGTTGTTTACTTTAAGTAGAGCCTTTTTTTTWAAAAAAAAAGTGATATTTTATAAGGCTCAAAAACAAGTTTGGAACTACTAGGATTCACGCGAAATGAATTATTTCTGCCCATCCCATATACCTCCACTGTGAGGACCCACAAGAAAGGCAACCTAGCCAGATTGTGGTCTTTAGCAGCTAACTAGGACTTGGCCTTCATTACAGCTTTAGTGAAAACTGTTGAGCCCTTTGGGGAAACTCTTAGGTTATGTCTGTTAGGTTAAGTCACCTTCTTTATTCTTCTCTGAGGTTGAAGGAGTAAGTAGAGAAACTCTAAAAATATGGTGAGGTAGGAAGACGACTCTGGAAAGACAACATTTTCTGTGCAGTGCTAGTATGTATACTTTTAGGTATTTTGTTCTGAAATTTAGTGGCAGCTGTGTTTGCTGTTCCAGACTCTATACCACATCTTGCTGCACTTCCATATGTCTCCCTGTCTCTCCACCACTTCTCCAGCTTGTGCTTTGTCCCTTCCTGTTTCATGAGCCCTGTGCTCAAAATCCCAGCGAAGACTGGAGGGCAGGTTGCTTTCCTGCCCCTTGCTTTTTCCCTCTGGGGAGCGTAGCTCTCGCAGCAGCCATGTCAGAGGAGGCCAGGAGAGCCAGGAGGCTTCTCGGCTGACAGAGAAAGACAGAGAACTCCCGACATTTTCCTCGTTTCCTGTTCAGCGAGGAAAGCTGAATTTCTGTCATGCCACATTCCCACACTGCCATCCCCACCTTCTGCTTGGCTCCCACCTTCCTAATCCCAGTAGCCAGGGTGCTGGGATGCTGCCAAATGGAGACGGACGTGGCTGGCTGCAAAAGCCTGATGTTCCCTAGTGAATGATTGCTATATAACCGATGTCTATTCACCCTGTCCTAAAGCAGACTCCAGCATCTGTATACACACGACTGGCTGGATCTGACCAGTGTGAGTCACTGAGACCATCACATTTTTAAGATTTTTCCTGAATAGGTGGCTGATGCTGCATGTTATACTATTTCTAATATATGTCAATTAATTAACAATATGATGCTGGCAGAAAATACCATTATAGTTTTTATTTTTGGCATCTGTGAAAGCTCATTTAATATTATTAAGCTTTTTTTAAGTCAGGGAAAATTAATTTAATTAGTTGTCTGAGTTTCCCTTTCACGTACAGTGAGATGTGGAGGGACAGGTAGGAGGGAAAGGAAGCATCAGGTGCTTAATAAACTCCTCCTGCCCATACCCAGACTAGCGGGAATACCTGGTGCCACTGTGCAGGCATCTCTTACCCCCTTCATTCAGAAATGTTTAAAAAAGCATAGTTAAGCTCTGTCAGGTTATGCATAGAGGATGAATAATTTATCAATTTTTCTTATTCACTCCCAGCCCCAAACAACGCCCTCCAGTTGTGTCTGTACAGGAACATGCAAACACACGCACACACACTTTGCTCTCCCCATCCCATCTCTTTAATGGGATTCTTCCCCAGCCCTTTACTCTTTAATGTAGACATAGAGGGTGGGATTTGCCTCCCCTAATCCAGCCACCCAAAGTTTAAGTGGTAGTGTCAACTAATCCCTTAGGCTTCCTCCCAAATCAATGGAAAGAGATAAGCTGTTGTGAGTTATTTAGCCCAGAATTGTTTGGAGGCTGAAAGTGGAAAAATACCATTCCCCATGCAAAATATAGGCTGGGCGGTAGGTAGGCAGGATGGTACTGAAATAGCCTCTCTCACAGAAATAAAACATCACAAGATGTGGAATGACTCCCACCTGGCTAAGAGCTTTACATCTCCCACAAAAGCTGGCATTCCCCATCGTGCCCAGMGTTATGGTCAGGAAAAGCGCATCACTGAAGGGAAGCGCTATGATGCCAACGGACAGCTGCCCGACCCGGCCCTCTAACCTTCCCCTATGTGCCCAGAGAGCTGTGGCACACAGCTACAGGCAGACAAAGCTGAGAGCGGGAATTGCCCGTATATGTGCTAAGTTTGGGTGTAGATTATGAATACTAGGCATTTTGAAGTTGCAGGGRAAAAAAAAAGATTTTTGTTTTTCTGTTTATAGGCAGAGACGTAAGAGCAGTACTAAGATGGTGTTCCAGCTCATAGGGCTTTGCCTTGTGCTGTCACACAGGTTTGCTCTTCTGTCATAGCCAAAACTCGCGTCTGCATGATGAGAAGCACAGGAGGTGGTCAGTACTTCTGAGGTCTTTAACCAGAACCAAAAAGCTGCCCTGGCCTTGTGTTAAATGTGTCCCAGTGCTGTTGGGAACAGAAGAAAACCTGCCTTTAATAAAGTTATAGACCAAATAATGCCAAACTGAAACACAGGAAGTTCTGTCTAAACACAAGGAAAAACTTCTTCACTGTGAGGGTGACTGAGCTCTGAAACAGGTTGTGCAGAGAGGCTGTGGAGTCTCCATCCTTGGAGATATTCAAAAGCTGTCTGGACACAGTCCTGGGCAACCTGCTGTAGGTGACCCTGCTTGAGCAGGGAGGTTGAACTAGGTCGTCTCCAGAGGGCCCTTCCAACCTAAACCATCTGTGATTCTGTGATCTGAGTGAGGCTGTGGCCTCTGGGCCGGACAGGTTAGTGCAAAGTCCAAACCAGAAACACAGAGTCACCTTCTGTTCTCACTGAAGCCAAGGTCTAGCCTTCTTTTGACAACATTTTGGCTAAGATTTCACCCTTGGCAGTTCAACATTTATGTGCATGGCATGGCATTTTGAGTCATGGAGAACAAAGTTTGTGGTCTCTGGGCCAGACAGACTAGTACACTGTCCA
Organism: Apteryx rowi; assembly: GCF_003343035.1. Lineage (NCBI taxonomy): Eukaryota > Metazoa > Chordata > Aves > Apterygiformes > Apterygidae > Apteryx > Apteryx rowi. The sequence goes on along the minus strand of NW_020449307.1, from coordinate 2,061,445 downwards.
CACCAGAGACACAGAATCAGCAACTGGCCCTGCTGAAGCCAAGGACTAGCCTTGCTCTGACCCCATTTCAGACAAGATTTCACCAGCAGTTCAATTTTTATGTGCATGACATGGCATTTTGGCCCACGGGGGACAGACAGCRCTGTAGGAGGTTTAGGAGATCACACCAGGGCTGTTCCATTCAGCTTGCACCCACGTTTGATCAATGAAGGAGCTTTTTGGACCCAATGCAGGAAAGGGGAAGAGACTTTCATAGCTTGCCATGGTCCCTCTTGACCTTAAAGGCTCCAAGTTGGGGACCAGCTTCTGAGAAACCTCAGAGCTGAATAGCTACCTGCCCTGTCAGAGCACCAAGCGCAGGAGGGAGGAGAAACTGGCACAAACTATGCCATGCAGGGATTTCTTTCCCTGCCTCCCTTCAGCATGAGATATGCTGAGAAGGGTATCATTTTGTGAATGACAAGATCTTCTGCCCCTAGAGAGAAGGGACATAAATTCATTAGCCAAATTAAGGGCTTGGAGGTGAATCATGAAAGGCCTAGTAATCCAATAAAAAGGAATGTTTCCTATCAAAATACAAATGGAAAGCTTTATTATTGTTATTTAAAAAATCTGTCTTCTCCTCTGAAAGGCCAGTAGATAAAAGGATGTGGTACAGATCACTTTTGTTGGCTCTGAGGAAAAAAATGAACTATAGAAGGCAAGGGACAAGACAGGTTTGCACTTTTCACCTGACTGGTCTGGAGACTTTATTGCTCCTATTCCTCATGTCTTCCCTCCTTCCTGTCTGCCAGGCTACTATAATGTAGTCTACTTTCCTTCCATGTTTGACTTAACATAAATAGCTCCACTGTCTCTGGACACCTCCAGGTACTTAAAGAGCAACAAAGCCAGTTTGTAATGCCTTGTTAACTTTTTCCCTGATACTACCTTTTTTTTAAGCTTTGCCTATGTTTGAAAATGCATTTGTTTGGACAAGTGCAACTAATATAACTGCACTTGTGACTTCTGATTGCAAATTTTTGTTAACTCCTTTGCTAACACCATGTTTTTTTCCCGCTATAGACCATACCTTGGCTACAGATGTTTATCTGCACAAATATCTCTGGAACTGTGATATATATATCACATACATAAATTATATACATAAACAACAACAACAGAAGAAAAAAAAAAACAAGAGCACAGCTATGTGGATAGCCAACAGATGGGTAAGTGTACCTCCAGACATTTGTGCTGGATAAAATAGCATCACAGCACTCCTACCAAGCACATGTTCACTTACTCATGATTGGGCATCTATAGCTTTTTGGTGTAGGAGACGTCCACCCCTTCGCTACCATCTTGGCTCTGCTTGGAGTTGGGAGTCTTTTTGCCTGTATTGGCCTCTGTGTGCCTGGTTGGCTGCAGTCCCTCTCCCACCATTTGTCTATGCTGACTCCACCAACACAAGGTGGTCCTAACTGGTACAAACCCTCCCAGTAAGCTATCTCTCATTGTAGCTGCAGCTTTGGATGTGTTTAAATTAATAAAAGGGACAAAGTTCTAAAGTGGAAGTCAGTAAATCTGGGTTCCTCAAGAAACTTCAAGGATGAACATGTACACATACTCCTTCATGTATAAAATAGGAACGATGATGCTCATTTGGCTAAGTACTGGGAGATGCTTGTAGACAGTGGCACAACCTGCAGTTGATTCTTCTCTCTCTTTTGTGTAGCTATGCACAGTGGGTTAAGATGCAAAATACAAAATCAGGATACCTTAGTTGTTGTAAGGGTTTCTAGCGCTAATTTAAGAAAAAATGGGAAATTTAAATGGGATTTTTTTTTAATGTAAGATATCCAGTTTTCAACTAGTTTGAGAGTTGGCTACAAATACTGACAGATTTCTATTGAAAAAATCCAATATATGTTGAGCATTTGATGGAAAAATATTCACTGAAAACTTTCTCTTCAGGACCTTCTGGATCAGGGAAGGGTCAAAGGTACTGAAGTTTGGCTGTCCAAGACTGATACTTTAGCCCAGTCCTGACAGCTGCTGGTATGAATTTTTATTTTTAGTTACATAAAATTTTAGGCTGGATTCAGTATATTTGGCACCTGCTGTAGATGGAAGAATGCAGTAGAATGCCATAAAGTGCCATGGAGAAAAAATTACCACCTATCAAGTCCAAGAGCATTTCATCATAAAATTACCCCAGCCTTTGAGGACCTTCAACTTCATGGTTACAAAGAAAGTCACAAAAAATATGTCTACCGTTAGTCTTAGAGGCAAAAACTAGGACATAATTAAGTACCTAAATGAGCATTCAAAAGGTTGTGGTAGGTGTAATTTTAAGTGCCTTTGTCCTCGGAGTTTCAACCTTAATAGTTCAAAGCCTGGAGTTGACGGTATGTCCCCTGGCTTCCTGTATCACTATCGGAAAATCATATGTCGCTCACATTTGCAACCAGAGCAGGAGACAGGCCAGGCCACGGGCAGCTCTGCTCTGGGACGTCTGATGCTCTTTATGCCAATTAAAGAGCCTGGAGCAAAAGTATGCACAGTCTGTGATCCTACATTTCTGATCATGAAACCTGAAGGTTTTGGTCTAACAGAGACTGAGGTCACGTCAGTGCCTTTTGGAGCCTAGAAGACTGTGACAACAGAAGACACCCCAGGTGGAAGTCCCCCATGTGCATTGATATACAAGATGACCACTACTTAAAATAGAAAAAAAGATGACTTAGTAGAGCATCTTGAGTCATCCCAGAAAGAAATCTGAGACACAACTGATCATCAAGCAAATTTCTTTGGGAAGACGTCTAGGTGCTCCACGTGTTCCCCATACCTATGATTTGTTCATCAGCCACAATGAAAGTTGAAGGCTCTTTATAAGCAGAGAAAGGCAACGTTCAGATTCCAAGAGCCCATGGTCTCGATCTGATGTCACTCCCACCCATGCATTGGTCCTTATTGATTGTGTTCATCATTGTATTCTTCCCTATTAACTGATGTCATGCAGCATGCAACAGAGAGGGCTTAAGGATGAAATCAGTAAAATGATCCTTCCCTAATCCTGTGCTCTCAGGGGATCCCTGCACAGCTTTGCTTTTCAAAGCAGAATCCTTGCAGGTCCAGCCAAGGTTGGATAACTGTAGCTTTACATAAAACTTCAGTGAATTTAGAGTGGCTTTTTGAAGCTTAAGCAGTTTGCAATTGCAAACAAATTTACTGAAGTAGTATTAAAAGTAAAGATGCTTTTCATTAGTGACTTGCTTTGTGCAGATTCATTCCAGCTTCCAACAAATAGCAGCATCCTCAGTCTCTGTTGTTCTCTCCTCCCCATTTTATGGAGGTTTTTCTTCATTTCTGAAATGAGATCAAGTGTCAGCCGCAGTACAATACAGTCTCAGCTAGCATTTTCTCTTCTCCTTTAAAAAAGGTGCCATTTTTGATGCCATTACAAAGTGGGCAATGGAGAAATGGCAGCTTCTTTACTGAATCAATCTGTAATAGGGCTTCCAAAYTCAATGTGCTCAAGTAGCACCATAGGCAGTGGTGGCATCAGCAGTTCTGGTCCTGGGCTGGGTTACAGACATGTGGTGGAGGAGGTGTACCCCCAACTTCCTTTCCTCTTTAGTTAAATGTAAAGACTTTAATTACTGATATGAAGCCATTTATACCTTCCACCCTTACTATCTCCCTTAAAAACTCCAGCTCCCATACTTAATTTTCCCACCCTTTCACCCCTTTCTCTAGTTTTTCCCCCATAATCCCACCTTCCCATGATTAGCCCATTCTTCCCCCAAARTTAAAATCCCAGCCCATCACCTCTTTTCTTTCCCACTGCACCCTACTCCAAGCCCCCAGGCTCTGTAACCTCCCCACCTTCACTCTTGGCCCCTGTCCCCCCAAACTAATACTTCAGCCCTACCTCTCTACTTCCAAGACCTCCCTATACATAAGCACACTGGCATCCCAACATACCCCCCTCCCCGGTCCTGCATCTAAACACTTCAGCTCATCCTGCAGCCTACTAACAGCACACTGCCTTAAGCAGCTCCACGGTCCCCACCTCGCCTCCATGTCTGGGGCCCTCAAGGATGCATGGCCAGATGGATGGACATCCCAGCATCTCAGCTACTGGGGATAAGGGCTGTGTCTAGAGGTTAGGTCTGGGGCTGGTGGCTATCAGTTCCAGCATGGTAGGTGGGTGTTACGCACACTGGCGAGTTGCTGCACCTCCATAACAGGTTGCAGGGAGGGCCAGAGCCCTCAGCTCTGAACAGAGCTTGCACACATGCAATGTCAAGAGCTGTTCTCATTGCAGGGCATTGCATTGCACCAGGAAGGTTACGAGAACTTTAGCCCTGCTGGTGAGGACTGGGCGGCCTGATGGCAGGGCTTTGGCCACCCCTTCAGGGTCCTGTTCTGAAGGGACTTGTGCATCCCAGTGCTGCTGGTGTGCTAATGCTTCACCATGAACACAACAGGCAGTAAGTGCTACTCTGTACACCAACCTCCATTTAATGCATTGCCTGTGAAATGCATTTACTRTTTATTTCCTTCTTTTTCTGTATCTTTAAGAGAAGGTTTAGAATTCATTACAGTATTTTCTGCCTTTGGAGTAAGCAGGATGAAGAGCTTTATTACTCCAGATACAACACAGAGACTACCTATTCCTTCAAAAGGGACATAAGTGTCGTATCCCTATCCAGTGATACTTCACAGGAGGGCTGCCCTCTGCCCCCGTCACAGGTTGGGATATTGGACTCTTTTGTCTTGTCAGCCTCTGCCTGACCTAGTTCCCCACAGAATGCCCATGTGCTCAAACTCCGCCTGTGTATGTAGGGTAATCCTTACCCTCACTCATCAGGACAGCGTGTGCTTGCACGCAGTAATTCCTTTGCAGCTAACACTTGAAAAGTCGCCCCTGCTGGCTCCTGGGATTGAAGTCCTTTATCTGCAGAACAGGGACAGGAACACTTTTAGCAAGGCTGGAGAGAGACTGCCCTCACTCTGAAGGCAAGTCACACTCCAGGCCCCTTCAGTCCTCACAGGGGTGTTTGTGATGGTTTAGTATTGCAGGCACTTTGGGAGGCATTCACACCAGCTACTTCATGTGTCTAAATTGCAGAGAGAAATTAGCAGCCTAAAGTTATTAGTGCATATGGCTGGAGGTAAGCGCTSTCACTGGACCCTGTGACAAATGTGCTTTCATTGCCTATAGAGGAGGCTAAGATTTCACCTGCGATGTTTAACTTAGAGGCTGAATTTTGTGCAAACACCACTCCTCTTTCAGAGGGACGTGAGTCTTGGCAAGCCCATGCCAGTTTACCTTGGCTTCCCCGGCCTGTGTCCCTCCCCTGGGAGTGCGGCAGTGAGCCTTGCTTCACCGGGGCAAGGCAAGCTGTGCTGTTGGGTTATTAGAGCAGGAGAATGAATAATTTTTCACAGATTCGGTTAGAAGCTTTCAGACAAATTGCTAAGACATATCAAATGTACGGAAATGATGGAAGACTAAAAGGTGAAGCTCTGAAGACACAAAATTATTCTTGCTCTTAGCTCCCCTGGGCATTATSCAGCAAATGCTTGACTTGACTTTTCCATATAGTGCTATTGGTTTCAGGAATAACGTTCACAGCATGTTGCATAGAAGTGGGTCCTTATTTTATCCATCTGCATTTCTCCTCTAATTTATTGACTTCTCCAGTTCTGATGATTAGGTCAGGCAGTGTCACATGCTTCAAGTGCTGAGGCCAATTAACACTCTTTCTGGGTGACCAGGATTGCTGATCGATTAAGCTGCTCTGTCCCACCGAGATTCCTTGCTGTTGCAAAGGCAGACACTTGGTCATATAAAATACGCTGAAATAGAATTAATGAAAAGCCAGGCCTGAATGATAGACAAAATGGTTTTTTTGTTTCTGGAAGCAACGCCAGAAGTCTTTACTGGACTCCTCTCCCCCAGCACTTGGAAAGAAATCACAGCTGTTATTATAAAGAAGGCCTTTTGGGGAGGGGAGATGAATTCAGCTCAGCAAAATAAATAGACCTACCTAAATAACTTCTGAACTGAATTTCCCCCTCCCCTCCAGAAAAGGTTGAAACTGGAAAATTATCATAATAATAAAATGAAGGCTTCTTCTAAAAGATCTCTATACTTTATGTAAGGGAGCTCCCATCTACTGGTTCAAATAGCCGAAAAGCAATCTGCAAGCAAACTCAGGTTATTTTCTTGGGTTAACATACATCTTCAAAGAACACTGGGTAGTTGAAAGCCAACAAACTCTTCAACACAGGAGAAGGGTGAATAGCCCTACTGTCTTCAAGTTTGCCTGAAAAATAGAGTTCGTGTGTGTTGTGAGATGCCCATGCAGAGCAGGGCTAGAGCCATGGCAGGGAGATGGGARCTGAATCATTGGATGACAGCAGCTTTTATCAGCTTTTTCAGTTAGCTGGAGCCTCGGGCCTCTCAGAGAAGCTCAGCATAGGCACTCTACCACATTTCACATTAAATAATGCTTGACTTTCCATTTTCTCTTTTGTAAACTGCCAAGAGATACTTCTCTGACATTAATGCAAGCTGAGTCAACACTGAGGTCTGCAGCCTCTGGAAAAAAAAAAAAAATCAGTGAGAGTGCACTCAGAAATGAGGCTTGGGAAAGGCAGAGCAAAGCCAAAATGAAAGGCAGGCAGAAGGTCCTTTCTCCAGAGTAGCTCAGTGGGGGCTGGGAGCACCAAGGTAGGAGTACAAGACACACAATACAACATTTTCCCCTTAGTCGAAAACTGTGATTTATCCAAGAGCAGCCATAATGTCCCCAGCTCAGATTAGCACAGCCTGTACCAAGCACAGTAGACACCCATCATAAGAGCCTGCTCCAAAGAGGTCCAATGGAACCAGACAGACAAAAGGTAAGGATAGAAACAGCTGAATGATTGATTTATCTGAAGATAACATAGAAAACCTGAATAGGTTCCCAGCTGGCCAGAATGAGCTTGCTTGATGGAACAGCTTTCAGTGGAACAAGGTCCCGTTCCTTGTTTTAACCCTCGTCCTGGAATTTGCAAATACAGCAAATGTCATCTCAGCCTGACAGAAGCTCTGACTGGGCTCTATCTGTGCGAAGTATCCTGTTAGCACTACAAAAGATTTAGATAAAACAGCTCCAGACAGGACATTGTGAAAATGGGATTGCTTTGTCTCAGAACTTCCTCTTGGGTATCTGGCCTTCATGATCTGCACCTCCTGGCTCCTTGGTTCGGATGGTCTCTAATGCCAGTCAACTTATTAGCTTTCTGCAAAAAGAGAGTAAGTTTGGAAAGCTGGAAAGCTGAAACATGGTCTTAATTAACATGCTATTGTGGTTAATCTGTTTTACCAATCCCTTAATACAGAGAATCAATAGTTACAGACATCAAAGCTGATGAGTTCCCTCATAGGAAAAGAAAAATCTATAAAACGTAGATGGTTACACTTCTTAAAACTGCAAATTAAAAACAATGAGTTCCACTAAACATTACCCCAAGGTGAAAATTGCTGGTGTTTTAACCCAATGCACAGCTGGCTCCTGGGCCAAAATTGTTACCCAGACCTTTGAGCAGGAGGGGGATTTTAACAACCACCTTCGTAACAATCATAGCTTGCATTGCACTTCAGTGCATAACCTTCTGGACTTGCAAAAGTAATAAGATTTTGCTTAGTACAGACCATCCAGTTGTAGGTAGCTGTGGCAGTTATCTGGATACAACAGTAGAAACATTTAGTCTTGCAGACTTGTTGAGAAAATTTACCAGGCACTGATAAAGAATTGAGGCCTGTCCCAGCTTCCACTTACTTCACTGGAGTGGAAACCTAGCCACTAGAGGTAAGAGCTTCATCCATCTTTGAAATTGTTTTTTCTGGTTTAAATTAAATTAAGTAGCTCTTGAGCTGATCATCTGCACAGGAACTATTTCTTACCCTCAGATATGCAATAATATGAGAGAAAATGGCCACATAGTTCAGTAAAATGTTCTTAAATGCTGTCCTATAGGAGATTATATGCACAGCTATTCCTGATGCTGTTGATGGGTAGGATATCTTTAGCAGAGCAGTGCTCACATGCCATACTGGTAGGATCCATAGAAATTTTAGATGCAATGGAACAGCCTACCTATTCAAGGAGGTCCTTTTGAATGTGGAGCATAAAACCAATATTGACTGATACTTCCCTGTCTGTTGGTACAAGAAGTATACATTAATCTCAAAACAGCATGAAAACAAAACTCACGTTTTGTCATAGTAACCAGATTACTTTCCATCAGAGAAGTGATTATCTTGTTCTTGCATGGAAAGTACTATCCATGTTACCCCTGCGAACCCAAGCTGTAAGTTCTTCRGGTTTTCTGGTGGGTCACTGTAGGACATTTGTCAGTGAGACACTTGGCTGGACACAGTCAAGAGGCAGCTTTAGGGTGCTAAGGGAGAAAATGGATTTCTTCTCTGAGCCTCCAGGGAATATTTCAATATTCAGGAATTTAGACTTATGGCCAGAGTTCTGATGATTGTCATCATATACATCTAATAGTGTTTAATTTAATGCTTGCAACTTTATTTTATGATYCTTTTCTCTATAATTCTGCTAAAAATGGCTAACAAAATATTCATACTCCTAAGAAAAACTGAATATTGGAGCATTTATTGTGGGAGAGAATCTGCACTCTGACACTGAGAGGACAAACAGCCATCGATCAGCATCTTGTGGTTTCAGCGGCAAAGTCTTATTTCGTTTCTTTTAGCCTCCCTATGCTGAAAGTTATTTCCATAAGGTACGTGGAGCTAGCAGGAAAGAGGGCTTGATCACAGAAGTTCATTCTCTTTATGGGACATCCAATGGGACACAGGGCTTTCAAGGAGTCTGATTCCTTTCCTTGGACATTGGCATTGGCATGATCCCTTTGGACAGGAAATGACTTGATCAGAGTACAATTTACAATACAGGTCTAGGTTGTAGCACAYGCCAGGTTCTCCCTGATGCTTGCTACTTCTCATACAGGAATACAGCAATTTTCTAGCCTTTAAGCTTTTTATATTTTTCATGGAGAATATATTTATTATTTATTATTTATTTTACAGAGGTCACTCCCTGCTCAGAAGAGGTTTTACGATCTCAAGGTGTCCCAAATAACATTGTTTAAGCCTTTATTTATACCTGCAGCTGTCTGAACACAGCTTTCGGCCAGGAAACTAAGCAAGAAGGCACCTATTCTGTTGAGGAAAAGCAGTCTTTGGGGCTCAGGACTTCTGAGTAAATAGCTGAGCTCATGGCTGGGATTCTTGCTGCTGCACACGGGGCAGCTGAGTGACATACCTTTTCCTGAGCATATCACTGCCTGCCTCAGGGGACACTTGGGGGAGGCAAGGTGCATCACTGTGAATCCAGTTATCAAAGCTAGACCCTTTGCTATACATTTCTTGTTATCACGACTTCTGTGTCAGAAACGTTCTCTTCCAATTTTCTGATAAATCCTGACTGCTGTCGGCCTGAGCTACTGATGTGACTTTTCACCTTTTGAGTAGGTCCTTACAAAAGTGGTCTGTTTTCCTGGACTTATAAAGATTCTGATTYTTCTGAAATTTCAGCAGTGTGTGCCTTGATCCACAACGTTATTTCCTGTGCTCCTACAAAGCCTGAAGTCATTGTGACTGTGTCTGAACAGGGAGTCCCAAATGGGCTAACTTGCAGGATTGTGTTGTCACTTGGGGAAAATAGATGTCCAAAGTGAAAGAAAAARAGAGTTAGATACCATACATCCTGGCACTAGGCAACCAAATTCCCAAAGGATTTCTGTATAGCATTCTTCATAATATAATATGTTTCTCAGTCTGATTAAAATCTCTTCTTTGTTTAAAAATAAATCTCCCATTCTTTCCATTTTCTAAAAATATTCACACTTCTAGCTGAGATGCTGCTAATTGGTGACATCTTTGTATTCTGAGTCTTACTCATTCCTCATCAAATAGAAGTCAGGCTTCACTGATTCTTTGTGTTGGTGTTAAAAATGTTACATACTGGATACACATTCCTCATCTTATGAAAATCAGAGCTTGTATTTTTTTTCCTTAAGGTGCATGGGATTTAGAAGGTCATTTCCTGCTACGGTTCTTGGCCTGCCTTATTACTATTTTCATTTGTTTCTGTTTTCTTCCTAGGACTTCCTCTTCATAACGAGTGAGAGAGGGCTGTACTGCCAAGAAACTGCACATTTCAAAGGCCTCTTGGTGAAACAAAGTCACATCCATGAACAATCAGGCCCCAATCCAGCCCTGTAATCTATGTGGGCAGGATGCAGATCCATTACTTCCATTAGGAGTCTGTGTGCAGGACAATCCTGGAAACAGACCCATGGAAATCAGTAAGACTTCTGGTGAGTTAAATTCATGGACAAGAACAGGACTTTCATATGAGGTGGAAGTGACAGCACATAGAGGATGAAATCCTGACAGGATCCATGTTGAGGGATGGGAGTTTTTATTCATTTGTTTAGGATTCCACTTATGGTTCATTTTTTTTCTTTTTTTTACTCCCTCCAAGCTTTCAGACATGCAATTATTTGCACAAACAGAACAGGACTGGCAAATTCAATAGAGCAAATTTTTGATAAAGGTCTTTTGTTAGTTTAGTACTAGACCTGGAGAAAATATATAGCCTTAGGTTGCTGAGATTAATGAAGCACATTTTGGAGATGTCCAGAACTGGATGCATTCGCAAACTTACCTAAGCCAAGAGAGCATCAGCAGACAGCAGTGCAAGATGTTTGATTTAGGCATTCTCCAGCCACTGAAGAACCCAGAGAGGAGCCAGAAGTACACAAAGGCACATTGCAGAGGGACGTGATGGGCTGCTAATTGCTGTGGGTTGAGCAGATACCGATCAAACTAGGTAGAAGGAAGAAGAAACATTAAATCTCTCTCTAGAAGTTGCCAGGCTGACATTGCCTCTGTACAGTAGAGCATGGATGAGCAAGCCACCTCTCATTATCACTTCCATCTCTCATGCTGGGTTTTGTAGTGTGATAAAGAATTAGGTTTAGCAAATTAGGTAAGGGAAAGGGAATTTGGAAATGACATCCCCGATGATTGATGATACTAATAAGTATTGTGCCAAGGAGATCCCCTTCCCCCATCAAACAGGGCACGTGCATCCACAGCCTTGCACACTGTCTGATCATAAACATCACCGTATAGAATATATATTGAGGCACTTAGAAAAGGGAAAATAAAAAAATGTACACAGCAACCTTTACTCATACAATTTCTGTACAATGCTGCTAAATATACATACACTATCTATATAAATAGAAATATGCAGAGAAGTACACAATTTATATGCAGAGAAATATGTATATTTTAAAATTCCACTGCACACATATCTCCCTTTGCAAAAAAGATAACAGAGCAAAACCATGACAGATGATTGTTAATCTTGTGCTGCAGGAAACTCTGGTTCAGTCCCCGGTCTTTCCTTCATATGAGGCAAAAATCTGAACCTATGCTTGGGGGAAGGTGTTCCGCAGAGGAAATGTTTTTGTTCCAGCCTGTACATATTCATTCAAACAGGGGAAACTGGAACTAGAGTTATAGCAGGATGTGGGAGGAGGAGGTGCACAYCTCTGTTGCAAGTGATTCAGAGTAAAAACTGAACCTGTCTTTCCCACAGTTGAGCTTTAACCACCAGGCTACCCTGGGACAGGATAGCCAGACTGGCATGGGTAGAAAGGAACATGTGGACACACTTGTCCCTGTGCTGTGGGAGCCACAGCCCCCTGGACCATGCTCCTAGTGCGCTTCCAGGGCACAAGAGGTTTAGGTGAGGAAATACTCGCTTAGAGGATCTGGCTTCAGGTCCTGTTTTGGCTTGAACTAGGGCTCTTAGCAGCTTCTCAGTCCTGGGCACGGCTATACTCTGGCGTCTTACACACATACAGGAGTGTGTGGCAGCTTAATAAGGTTTCTGAGACTGCAAAGCACCCAGCTGGTAGATTTGGGTGCTGAAGGATACCTAAATACCTTTTGAAGAGCTGGACCTCTGTTGCTATGGTGATGAGAACTGTATAAAAAGCTACATGGGATGGAATAAAATATTGTATTTAAATAGACCCGTTGAGATCGACAAGTTTATTTCTTTTTTAGGTTTCATATCCATGCACATTGATGTGTGCCTACCATAGATTCAGTCTGCTTCTTTGGTTGGGTACATGGCAATAGGTGAAATGGCAGTGAGCTATTTGTTCTCCATGCCGTAGCCAGCCCACATGTCAAAGACTTGTAGTACAGCGAAAACTGGAAACGCTACTTTTGCCCCCTCTTCAGTAATGTGCTAGTCACAGGGAATAACAGGTAAGCAGCTCTAGTAGGTATTTGAAAGATGGTGTAGATGTGTGTGTGTTGACAGCAGTCTTTTACTGCAGACTGATTTGGGGGCTGTTGTTACATGGATGACTGCAAGTCTGAGACTTCCATGTTACTCACTCCCAAATCCAGTAACAGTAACAGTAAAATTAATGCATATTTCTTTCCTCAGGGTATCTCCTTCTCTTCTCCTAATGTTTTAATCCAGAGCACTATCACTGCCAAGGGTTGGATGGGGCTCCCCACACAGAGCAGTTCCTTGGTCTCTATAAGAATCATTTTAGAGCATAAAAGACTTTGTTCTGCTGTCAGCTGAGAGGCAGCTTTTCACCRTGGCAGCATGCAGAGTCTCACTCCAGCAGCCTCCTTCTGAAATTATCCCCAACTCTTTGTGCCATGACAGGAGACTCACAGTTCGTCAGTTGGTCCATTCATATGTAATGGTGAACATGAAGCCCTTCATCTTCTACCAGCATATGGATAAAATTCTTCCAGTTTTCTGGCATTTTCTTTTTTAGAGCAAAACTTTTGCTCTCAGATTTTTCTGTTCTAGTCTCCTGGTCTGACTCACTCTCATTTCAGAAGCTTGGAACTGTATTTGCTCTACAGATAACAGCTACAAAAATGGCCAGAATTGTGTAAATCACAGCATCATAAAAATGTTCATTGGAACCAACCTGTCAAGGTCTCTAGTCCGTCCTCCTACTCAGCCAACACTGGACCAGGTACATGACTTTGTCTATCTGAGACCTGCAAGCCTCCAAGAATGGAGTTTCACAGCCCCTCTGGTGAGCTGTTCCACTGCTGCCCCACCCTACTATTGAAACACTTTCTCTTAATGTCCAAACTGAAATCCTAAATCACATTCTGTGGCCTTTGCCCTTTTTATATTGTCTGGCACTACCACAAAGGGTTTGGCTCTGCCATCTTTGTAGCTGCCCGTCAAGTCATTTTAGGTTGCTATTAGTGTGTCCCTTAGCCTTCTCTTCACAAATGCAAAACAAGCCCAGCTTCCTCAGCCTGTTCTTGTAAACTATATGCTCCTGGCCTCAGGCCATTTTGAGAGCCCTCCATTAGTCCCTCTCCAGTTTCTCCATATCTCTCTTTAGCTGAGGGCCCAAACCAGACACAGTATCCTAGATGAGGTCTCACCAGAGCCGAGTGCAGATTATAGCTTCCTTGGATCTGCTGGCCATGCTCCTCTTAACATAGCCCACTACATTAATAACTTTCATTTGTAGTGAGAGCTCATTACTGGCACGTATTCAGCTGGCACTGTCACCACCAGGGCATTTTCAGCAGGGCTACTGCTCAGCCAGACAGTTCCCAGCCTATACCTGTGCCTGGGCTTATTCTGCCCAAGGTGCAGGACTTCACACTTCTCCTAATTAAACCTCCTGAAGTTTCTGCTGACTCAGGCTTCAAGGTGACCAATGCCCTCTGGATTGAGGCTCTGCCATTCATTGGATCAGTCTCACATTTTGTGTCATCTGCAAATCTGCTAAGGGTGCACTCTGTGTCTAGGCTGTTGTTGAAGATGCAGAAAAACAYGGGCCCCAGTATCAACCCCTGAGGGAATCTGCTCATTGTTGGCCACTAGACAGTCAAGGCTGAATTCACAAAAGAACTTTGGGGCCCACATCACAACTAAATCTTGTTTGAAAGTCCCCAAAAGGTGGTACCCCCCAACCCATTGCTTCACTAAACCTGGTGGGTCCTAGAAATTTGTAGGCATCACAGTCTCCACTATCAGTGTCCCCAAGGCAACTAATGTTGTATTTCTGGATATGCCCAGAAGTTCCTCCATTTTAACAGGTCTGAGCAGTTCAGCATCTATTTTAAACATGACTCCTGGTGGTTTCCACAAATTAGGCATCTGTCTTGCATGTGGGGGAGCCTAAGCTAGTAATTCAGGGGCAAAAGACTAGATGATGCACAGGGTGAAAGACAGCTAATAACCAGGGAAGTCTACTGCGACAACTCACTGGCAGACCCCTGTCAGTGTCCCTGCAGATCTTCTCTTTTGCAGGATATTGGCTGCCTGTGACATTTTTTCTTCATCCAGCATTCAAATTAGAGTGATCATAGGCTGACCCGCAGAGTTTAGTTCATCACAAATTTTTTCCCACTGATTACATAAATAATCATGGGAAGGAAAGTGCCTGTTAGATTAATACACAATCGCACAAGCTTCTGTAAGAACATAAGAAGTATGCTGAGTATTAAAGTCATGCTTGAATTGTTTTATTTATCTTGTGAGTCCAAAGGCCTTTCATTCGAGAACTGACAAAGCCTTCTGTTTAACCTATACTCATCTTTATTCTGTAACCTATAAATTCATTTGGAGTGCATGGGTAAACAAGAGTATTTAGCGCTGACATTACTCTTGATACTCTTGTTTGTCCTGCTCCTGGGAGATCTGTGCATTTTGTACCCCTTTTTGTGGGATATATGAAAGAATTATGGGCAAATTTGAGGGATTAAGATGGCATTCTTTGTTAAATAAAAGGAATGTGCAAAAGCAAAGGAATAGGCAACCTGCCATTCAAATCAAAACGATGGGGTCAGGCAGGAAATAGAATTGGAATCACGTATAGGAATATGATGAACAAAGGCCGAAATCTGTGAAAACACACCAAAGGTAAGGCTGTTACTCAACTGTGTTCAAGAAAAGATGGAGGACTATAGTATAAGCCCAGAATGATCTGAGACTGAAATATCTTCTGCTGTTTGGGCAATCCATCTCATTTTTGGTCTTCAAGGACACATGAGTAGAATGAAGAACAGAAGTTTCTTCATCGCAGTTAGTGAAATTTCTGAAATAAACTCTCCCAATTTAATCCTAATGAAGTGATTTTCTGACAGACGATTGAGGGTCATCATAGGAAGGAAGATTAGACCCTCTGTTTGGATTTGCAGTTGGGGTAGCAAATAGACAAAACACTTCACAATCTCCAATACTCAACATAGATTTCTTTATGTTATACAAAAATTAGTCCCTATGCCAAGGCTCTGCAACTACTCAAGCCAGCTGGCATGAGAGCCTGAGACACCTTTTGAGCACTCTTTCATATCATCGTAGCAGAAGCTTCCTTTATTCCCTTCTCTTTTGGCACAGTTATGTAGCCTGCTTGCAGCTGGCCAGAGTCTCTTCAARCTTCAGATCTGTGTTCCACATCACAGCTGGGTCCTGCTGCTACCAGTGCTAATTAGAGTCCTGCAGGTCACTGCCTTCATGAAGATGTTTTTGTTGTTCTAGTACTGAGTACCTTGTTCCTTTGCTACTGGCACTTATCCTGCTTTCAGCACAGGACCCTACAGCTCCAAGACACCAGTGAAGACAGACTCTCAGTACAATAATTARGCTCAAAAGCAGAAGGAAGCAGCCCATGTTCTCCTGCCACAGCCAGCATCACTTGTTAGGTCCCCTCTCTCCATATCTCAGATTGCTTTGCGGTATGTGCAATGGTAGCATGCACCTAATTATGGCATTTGGGTCTAGTTTATTGTATACATGCTACATAGACAGCTCTGTTGAAAAGGTTATGGGGGCAGCTCACACAGAGGAACGATGTCTATTCACCTCCAAGGGGGAAATTTCATGGGCAGGTAAGGCAAGCTGCCAGCTCACTGCTATTGAAAGAGACAGCCTCCAACCCTGCTTATCCCCTCATCTCTGACAGCGAAGTGGTATCTTGTCCCTTGCATTGGCTCATCTAGTAACACAGTGAGCCAGACCAGCTCACTAAACTAAACTTTTATTTCTTATTGTCCTTCCCTGGGTTAATATTTTGTCTCCTTGGTGATACAGACTGGTTGCCCAATGACCAAAGTGAATGAAAGGGAACCATTAGACCATAGTATCCTCAGTGAAGAGTCTACTCTTTTGCAGGCAGCTGCAGGGTTGTTTCATGAAACCTTACCCTAAGAAGCATCCAGGCTGTTGCTCATCATGGACTGACAAGGGAAAATGGACTCTGGTCACTGTGTTGTCAACATCTTCTTGATGACACTGAACATTAAAAACCTGCAAGTAATATGCAAAGATTCAGCCCAAAAAAGTAAATGTTGTATCCTCACATGCGGTATTTGTGATATTCTGTTGTGGATGTTAGAGTTATTTGCCATGTCTTACAGCAAGAAAATGAACACTGCCTGTTGCATCCTGACCACAAGTAAAATCAGCTAAAGACTAGCAAGGCAAAAGAAACTCTCTTTTATTTTTTTGTGTAAGTAAGTTATGGAGCCTTTATATATACAGTGAATGTCCAAACAGGAAATGTTATTGTAACTGTAAAACAAGAGAGATACATTTTTCTTCAGGTGAATGGATTTGTCTCATGACGACACTATTATCTGGTTAGGTAAAGAGCAAAGCTCATCTTCAACAAGGCAAATGTGAAACCCAGTTTTGTGGTTTAACTTTAGCGATATTTATTAGGAGTTATATTACTGTGGCAACTGGAATTAGGCCCTTTGTGCTTAATTTTGGAAGAAGGTAAAACCCTTTCTGAATAATCAAAATATGTGAATATGGATTGCAAATTGTGCTGGAGCCTCTGGAACTAGATTCACCAGGGTGTTGGAGGTGTCTAACTGTTGTTCTGTGTGCTAACTTCCAAAATAACTATCCTCCAAACCTCCTAGGTGCCTAAATTACATAGCTGCCTGGGCTCTCCCCTCCCCTACAGAAGTCCCTGTGGCACCTAAATCTCAGCTGCTGCTGCTCCATATCTCAGGTTCACAAATCAAACATTCCCTTGCTTGCCATGCTCATGGGACCTGAGCTATTCCATGCTGCAATAAAGACATAAATATTCATTAAGTCACAGGGAACAAGAAGCTGTAAAGAGTTCATTCTGCAGCTTTGTGGGCTGGATCCTGACCTGCAGTGGGGGAGAGTTAGGGCTGGGTCCCTTATTCTGTGAATCCTAAATTATGCATGCAAAGGGAATGACTCTTATGAGATTGGAAATAACTGTTATGGGATTGATTGAGACAGCTTCATCCTCAGTAACCCACTGGATAGCTATTCTCCAGAAAGAGGGGAGGCCTGGGTGTGAGTTTGTGCCCCAAAATAGGCAGTGCAGGGATTTGATTCGAGGTGTTCCCCCTCTATTGAAAGAAGAACCGGTAAAAGGTTGTGTAGCGGGGAGGAGTTTGGCTGTGTTTTGTGAGAAGATGCAGGGAGGTGGGAGCAGGCATGCTCCAAGTATGGCTGCAGGATCCCCTCCTCTGGGTAAGAGGGAAAATTTATCAGTGACACAGATGTCAAGCAACTCAGAGCCATCAAATTGCCCGTGAAAATCTATGTATACGAGACCAGTGCCACAGCATCTGGCAAACTTTACCAATGGAAACTTTGGTATTTAGGGAATTAAATGTTCCCTCTGAGGGTAGAGAAGGAGAGGGTTAGAAGATTTATATTTTGGACTCAGAACATAAAATGGCTGTTAGTATCCTAAGCTGTCCTTGTAAATCTAGCCCCAGGTCTGTTGCTCATTTGTGATTCTAAGTTAATATTTTTAACCGCTCACTCCTTCTCTCCAGGATTTTCTAAAAATAATAATAAGAATAATAAGGGGGGGGGGAAAAAAAGAGCAAGATCCAAACACCCTAAGGGGCAGAGTCAGCAAGACACAAATGATCGTTCCCTCTCCTGACTGTACTGCAGGTGGTCACCAGTGTCAGTCTAATCCTGCGTCTGCAGTTGTGAAAACAGCTAAACAAAAGGGGCCAAGCGGATCTCTGGTGACACTCCAAGTACCCGGCTAGAGCTACCTCAGGCAGGAGTTTGCCCAGCACATTTAACAGTGCAGGACAGGCTAATGTGCCTGTACCTCTCTGGGTGAATCTGCATTTGGTCTGTGGTCTAGATAATTGTCTGTCACTGCATTTCTCTACCTCTCTTTTGGATTCATAGGAAATATATTCTTGCCTCTTTTGTCTAACCTTTGTCTTCCAGTTTTTGTCTGCCTTGTGAATTCTGCCTAATTAGGAACCTTTCAAATTCCCTTGTGGCCTCGAGTTTTCTCATGCAGAATTTGGAATTAGAGTATTTTTGTGGCTAGTTTTCAGGGCCAGGTTCATGCTTTTAAAATGCTAAAATAACAATTAACAATACTTTGCACTTCCATACAGTTTTTTTCCTCTGGGGATCTCAAAGTACTTTATAAGTGGCAATTAATTAAGATTCAACATTGTGAGAGGAGGAATGTGTAGGGACATATTTCTTTTCCACAGTAGGAATGCAGCCATCTCTGGGGTAGACAATAATAACTGGTTTAAGAGAGTTAGTGCAAGATATTGAATATCAGACAGCAGCTTTTAGGCTAGGAAGTAAAAAACAATGCAATACCCAGCTGCATGTGCAAAAGAGATTTACAGAATCAGAATGAAATTACACAAATGAATTTTAACTAGGATGCCAAGGTTAGTCGTCCTCCCATCTGAGAAGAGAAACGCAGCTTCACATTTTGTACAGCAAAAACCAACCCTGATAATGGACTTAAATATGGCATTTTCATAGTCTCCCCACACGTAATGCTGGGACTTTAGTTTGGTCCTAAATCAAGAGGAAATAGTGCCACCTACTGAACCATCAGCTCTACCAACAACCAATGTTCAGGGGTGAGTTTTCAGCTAAGTACAGTATTGATATGCATGCCTAACATGTAAAAAAATTGCATGTTTTCGAAACATTGTACGTGTAGATACATATAGAGAAAAACAGAGAACTGAAGAGTCAGTATGCCAGAAAAAAGGCAAACTCCAGCTTGTTCAACAGCTTTTCTATTATGGTGACGAGAACAGACCTGAACATGGACCGAAGCACCAGATAGAAGCCATGTATTTCGAGGGCCCACCATAGCTAGCAGTTCTATCTTGCATTTGCTGGCATAGTCTTCAGAATATTAATGAAGGCAGGAGTGCTTATTATTTTCAACACTCTTTCTTCCTACAAGAGTAGTATTAATGATATAAGGAAGAAAACAATTCACTGATTCATAGATCCCTAACAGTTGCTATTTTCTAAGGAATTATCTTCATACCACTCTAGAGCTGGAACACTGGAAAACGGTGTGAATAAATATGAACACACATGCACTCTGGTTTTCAAATATCAGACACTGGTCCCATTCTTCAAAACAGCTCCTCTGTAACAATCACCTATTTGGACATTGACATCGAAATCCATTCAGTGCTTCCCAGCTTAGCCTGAACGCTCTCCAGGCTCTTTGCTGTAGTCATTGCTGCAGGTGGCCCAATTGGGGCTATCTATCCTAAAGCAACCTAAGTGTAGGCAAACAGGCACCCTAAACTCTGCCTCAGTTTCCTAGAGATGAGTCAGGACTTCCTCTGATGTCATCAAGGTRGTGCAGTCATCACCCTGTTGCTATTGTGGGTGCAGGATGCTGGGGTATCAATGCAGTTAAGCATCACTGGATTAAAAAACAGTGCTAAACCATGGCAAAACCCCACATTGTTCTAGCATGCTACATGAATGTCTACACTGTCAGGCTGCTTTCTTGTTCCCTCCTGTTTGCTGTGTCTTCCACATGACTTGATGGTCTGGCTGCAATGTGGTTTGGCTTGAAAAGAAGAGTTGATAAGTTTTCCTGGAAATCTGGGAAATTTCCACCTCAGGCTGAGAAGATCTGAGAGCTAGATATTCCCCATCGTATGTCAGTGCTCCACCCATGACCATATAATTCAAAACATAGGAGAGTACCATCTAGTACTAGATTCCTGTCTTTAGAAGAGGGCAATGAAGAGCATTTTGAAGGTGTGAAGACAATGAACATTTCCACTGATTCCCTCTACTTTC
Source organism: Apteryx rowi (assembly GCF_003343035.1). Classification (NCBI taxonomy): domain Eukaryota; kingdom Metazoa; phylum Chordata; class Aves; order Apterygiformes; family Apterygidae; genus Apteryx; species Apteryx rowi. The sequence goes on along the minus strand of NW_020449307.1, from coordinate 2,041,238 downwards.
CTTATACCTCACAAGTAAGGGAGASAAGACCACCCTCTGCAAGTCTTTGTAGTTGCTTATGCCTTTGCACTGACTGGCAAAGAGACTTATGTGGCCGTGTTAGGTGGAGGTATCCCTCTCTTTTTCCTTCGTCCTAGGCTCAGGTCCCTAAAATTTCAGTGATACTTACAAATTAGACCAACCGGATTCAGTTCCCTGTGAGTAGTCATTATTATCCCTCTGAGGTTATCCCATCAGGTTTTGCTTTCCAAGCAACACCAGGGGGACAAGCACTCACAGAGTTCTGCAAATTCCAGGCAGAAAGGTAAATTCCAGGATCAGCTCTCCCCAGAGCTGAGGAGCGCAGAGCCAGCTCAGGGCTGATCCTTAGTAGAGGTAAAATTCAATTCTGTAACAGCAAAGAGGAGGTTTAGAGAAAGGATATAGGATGGAAAAATTGGGAGGCACCAGGGTGAGGAAAGATTGCTATTCTGTGTTCTCTCTGGGCTACTGGACTATCCACATGAAGGCTGCAAGAGCAGAGAAGAGGAGATGCTGGGCCAGATAAGAAAGGGAGAAGGACAGGCCTGGGGAGGACAGCTGGACTTGCTACATCAGTTGTTCCTGAGGGGCAGGAAAGAGGGGAGCTGGCCCCTGAAGTAGTAATTGGTGTCTCCTACTTCTATCCGAGTTGCTGTGCAGATACAGACTGGCTGCACCGGGACTGGGATCAGCGCTATGCCACACAACTTGTTCAAACAGCTGGTGAGCAATGCAAGGCAGTCTGCCAGCCCCAGCAGTCTGCTACTGCAGGGAGCCACCAACTGTGCCTGTCTGTAAAGGCAGCTCTGGAGGAATGAAGATGGAGGGGTGAATTTCTATCCTGGAGCTTGATTTTTCCCAAAAGTTCTGTGCTGGTGCTGAGATTTGTCTTGCTGAAGCCTTATTAAAGCATGGGACCTTCCTAAAGAAACTCCACGATGTGATGTGGCAGCTATCCTTTTCAACCACCACCACCTGAGCTTGCATTATCAATCTGTTGGGAAGGAAATTCAGTTTTTCTGAAAGGCAATGGCTGGTTTCATTTTCTTATATATGAATCCACATTCGATTGCAAGCTGTTTGTACATGGTACTGAGCAGAGAAGCCCTAATCCTCACCAAAGCCCCTGGGTGCGCCTTTGCTTCAGGAACAAATAACAATACTGATTACATTATGTATCCATTCATCAGACTGGGGTGCCATCCTAGGATGGTGCCTCTTACTGTCCCTCTGTAGTGCATTATCTTCCAAAACAAAAATAATTTCAAATAATAATTTAAGTTTCAGATTGCTTAAAGCCAGATACTCATAAGGGCAGACTGTCAACTTTCTAGCACCAGTTAATGTACTGATAAAGCTTTTGGAGTAGTGACATTAACAGGATCTTCTTACAAAGATACCTGCAGGTGATATCAACCCAATTACTATTGAATCTGAGGTGAGGGAACTGGTGAGTCTGTCTTAACAGAATTACCAAGATACATTGAATTATTTTTACTGATATGGAAACATAAGAGCAAAGCACTGAGTGAGATATATTCGTCTTTGTTGAACAAAGCTGAAGCACAGATGTTCCCCAGGCCATTCTGGCCCATGTTGGTGATACATTCAGAGATCTGGATATTTCAAGTAAATACATCCTTAGCCGCACTCTCTCTCTGCTGTCCCTACTGATTTTGATTAAAGGAACAGACCCTTAGAGCAAAGAAAGGTAGTCACCTGCCAACAGAAAGGTGATTCATGACTGAGACATCACAGCCAGGGAGGAAGCTTAGCACCAAGATGGGACAACAAAAGAACCACGGTATGGATGTGCACAAACCGTTCGGCCACTCCTGCAGCAAAACCCACGGGTCAAACAAGTATTTAATTATGTCCTTTGGACTTATTTCAGTCTGTTCAGAGATGCTGGCTTCAGGGTGAAGAGATTGGGGAATGWGATCAGACAGGAACGTCATAGGGCATTTCAGTATAACCAAAAGAAAAGGACGTTGGCTGAGGGAAACATGGGATGTGACCATCTTAGGTCTTTGTGGTGAATGCTGCTACACTCTCAAGATTTTGGTGTCCCCTTTAGGCAGAGGTTTTAAAATCCTAATGCCCCCCAACCATGCTCTGGCACTTAATCTACTTAATCTACTTCAGTATATATATGTATATATTTTTTTTATTAAATGTCCCATTAAGGAAATTAGGGAGCAAACAACACACAGGGTAAACAATCCTACTCAGAGACATGGCTTTTGCTGTTTCTCTTGCTGTGGTAGATTGTCATATTGTGCAATGATATCTTCTCACTGTTTTCTCTTAATTATCCTTAATTCTATTAAACAGACAAACATCAACTGCAAATAATGCATGCTTAATTATGCAGTGTTGGTGGTTGATACAGTATTAGCATCAGCTTTTCTTTTAATATTTTGGCAGCACACAAATGAAACTGCTACAATATGTTTAAATAGCCTCTCTCACAATAATGGTCATGAATCCATAGCATGCACGGTAGCCTCACCTCAGCCCACAGAAAGCTAGCAGGGATGGGAAAGGGAACGGCGCCCTTCTCAAATGAGCTTCCAGATGCCCTTGCTTGATATGGATCCAATGGCAGGGGCTAGTAAATCGTTGCCAGGTGACCCTGGAGATATGCAGGAAGTGCCATCATGCAACACAAAACAATCATTTTCAAAATAAAGCAAAAATTCTCTGGGTTTTGTCATCATTATTATTTGTAATCGCTTCTGAGGATGGAGAAGCCTTCTCAGACCAGATGGGACCTGCATATATAATGAATGATACAGTACATTGCACAGGAACCAGAAGTAGCTGCTAGCAAAAGGATCCCAGGACTGTCACTATTGCATCAGGGACAAATAGACCCACACAGAAGTTAGTAAAGGGGTGGCCATTTTCAGAAAGGCATTGCAAAGATGCCACATGGTGGACAGCATTTTATCACCTGTGAACACAAAAAATCTGGTATAATCTGGTACAGGAGCCACTGGAGCCAAATGGAGTTGCTCTTTGCCTGTACCATGGTAGACTCTGGCCTGGTTCTCAAAGAGTGTAGGGCCTTCTGGAGTTTGGCTTACTGCACCATCTTTGCCACAGAGTCTGTGATAAGAACAGAAACTTTTGTTTTGTGTTCAACGTTTCCAGGAATAAATCTAACTGTAAAAAACTTTGTGAGATATTGTCTGTGCAGAAGTGGTACAGTTTCCTGCCCTGTTATACAACAGCTAAAACAGATCCATGAGCCACATCTCCATTTCAGAGGCCATAACATATCTCAGGATGACTCTATTCTTTGCTCCTCCCCTTCGTGGCCTCCTATCATTTAGCAACATCCAGGCAATAAGAAACACTGAATCTATTCCCTCTTTGGACAACTGTGAGCCCAAAGGATGGTTTGGAAGTAACTAGATAGGACAGATCAACCTGTTCCAAGCAGATTTGTGCTTGTGTTATTCACAGGAGTAAAGACAGCTTGAAGTCATTGTGTCTGCTCAGGCTAAGACTATGAAGAGGATCTGGCCCTTAACCCATTGAGTACATACTATACCAAAAATAACATGCCAGATTCTTTCAGACACATTTCTTCTTCCAGACCCATCTGAAATTCTTTAAATGGGTTGGGCAAAATAAGTCTGAAGGCCATGATGATCCTGCTTTGAGAGGGAGTTTGGACTAGACAGTCTCCCAAGGCCCTTTTCAGTGTGAACGATTCCAAGTAGAGATGGAGAAATCTGGGCACTGTGAAGACAGTTYAGTAATCTTGAAACATCCTAAAACTCATATTGCCAAAAGCACCAGCAGTAAAGAGACCCTTCTTTGCCATCTTCACACAGTGGCCAATAACTGAATCGGTGAAGAGCTTAAAACAGCTTCACAGTGCAGAAACAGCTCCTGCATTAACATGGTTGAGTCATAAAGGCCAGCGGCAGCCTTCTGTTAGCACGTGACAGCCACAAAAGCTGAATAATGAAGGGAAGCTTACGCTGCTGCTGCCCATACTAGAGGACTTATTTTATTCTTGCAGGCTCTCAGCCRGTCTCCATTCATGCACAGGTGCAACTATAGAAGGGCCAAATGTGGAAGGCAGGGTGTGACTAAGCCCAAAAACAAGCGACACAAATGCATTATTCATGCAGAAGGCTTACAATGCTCTGGGATTCCTTTCTTTGGAGCAGATAACCCCTCTACTAACATCAGCTACAAGTTTCTTTATTTCTGACACCTACCTTTGTTTCTTTTTTACCTCAGAAGTGAGGTGACCAGTGTTTTTGCATTAGATCTGGGTCAGTTCCTTAGGGCTGGAAACACTTTGGTTGTGGTGCTGGGCCAAATTTCCCACCAATGCTGTTTAACTCCCGGGGACTATAAGGGAGTAGCACTGACGTAAGCAGAGACAGGGTCAAGCCGTCTTATGCCATCTGAGGATTGGAGTCAGTGTGGTGTTGTCAGTAACTTTGCTAGAGAAATGCATTAGAGGAAAAGAAGGGCAGAAATAAGAGAGAGGAAGAGGAGACCAGAGAAAGAGAGAAAGGAAGGTGAGGAGGGGAGGAGAGAGGAACTTCAAATCAACATGAAAAAGCTCAAAGCTTGACTTCGTTGTTGAAAATAATAGGGTTTTAACAGTTAAAAGGTTTTAAAAGGTCATTATGCATTTAGCAGCAAAAGAGCAATATGAATTTCTAAGCAGCAACATCTGGAAGATCAAAAGAAATCATACTTCAATCAACATGAAAATCTCTGCTCATTACACGCAATCATATTTAGTTATTAATAGACACTGGCTAGACACTGACATTTTACACATTTCATCCTATGATGCGCCAGGGACACTTCTGGCATTTAGTTTATCATTTTCATCAGTGTCATGGAAAGAGTGACCGATATGACCCCAAAAAATCTCGCACTGTCAGTCATCGTAAGTGAATTTATCAACACATACGAAACTGGAATCCACATGAGAGTTTTAACTGTTTGCATACTAAATTACTTCTTTCTTCATGCTTCAAATAAACCTCAGTTTTGCATAATAAATAATGATAAGGGCCAGTGGACAATTATATAGGTGGAAACAGTATGCAAAATACATAGAATTCAAATTTGTTGTGCGAATGTATCCAGAAGTTGTTTAAGTAATCAGCTCAGCAGCTGATGTTACCCATTGTTAGAGGTTAATACAAAAGCTCTCCAGCTTGTATTAGAAGCAGCCCAACTTAAACTGCAATTGGCACATATCCTATCAGTATTTTCCTTTTGTTAGATAGCTTCCAACTGACTTAGGTGCACAGTTAGGTCAATATTAAAATTAATCGATCTGTTGTTTTAATACAGAAAATGAAGAAGTCTTCAGGAGGAATGAGTTAGTCAAAAAATAATGTTGCCTCCGACACGAGCACAAAAGGGCAGTGTTGTAAGCAAGCAGCTCCAGCCTAAACCCCTACGTTGCTGTGTGAGGGGGAAGGTTCTTAACCAAGAATGCTTTGCTAAACTGGCATATTCGATTTCATGACTGATTTTTGTGTGTAATAATTGCATTAAAAAAATAATGAGAGTGGCTCTCTCTAGTTTTACCAATCACTACAGCAAACATGCTGAGACGCTTCAGACAGAAATGTGATTTTACTTCTAATGACAATTATTTTGGGGCTGAATTGTAATTTAGTTGGTTAATTAGATCTGTCACTGCATTTTCTAACTCAGTTATTGCATCCTTTGATGATTTTAGCAGAATTATACTTCTATTTCTGCCACTTCGTATTCTATGCTTTAATAATTCTTCAGACAAATACGCTAGGCAGTTGATTACATTTTGTGGCAGCAGTAACGTAAACCCTCTCCTGTGTTACATTGATTCAGAAATCACGCTGATCACTGAACCAACAAGCAATGCCAATAGTGCTCTGAAAGAGTGAACTATTGAGAGGAATTCAGGCAGATGCAGATTGTGGACATGCTTTTTTAGATATTAAATTGATATATACAAGAAAACATAAATGAAAACAAGATTAAAAAAAAAACCTTGAATGTTCTAAAATTCATTTAGTTATCAGCAAAATGAGATTTTATCTATTCATGATTTCAAGGCAAGTTGGCATGTGATTATTATTTATTAACGATCTGATAGATTTTTTAAAGATCTTGCCATTTTTATAGCATTAAAGATTAGACTGTTTTTATATGTGAATTACAGCTCTTTGCCAACCCAGAACTGTAGGTGTAGTTAGAAATTCACTTTTGGAATAAAGACAGTATGATCAAAATAGCCGCTTTAAAATATCTTCAGCGCTCCCAAGCTACCAATTCCTCAAAGCCTCACTGTGTATCCAGGCATCTGCCAGTCAGGTGCTGCATGACGTGGGTTACAGCCCTGAGTCCTGATTCTGAAAATACCCACCACTAAACATAGCTGTTGTGGCTGCGAGGAATCCCACCAGGCCACTACGCGAGGCTGTAATTTCACTGCCCCGATGAGGAGACAGCTCGTAGCTGTCCCGGAGCAGGGCAGAACAGAGACGTCACAGCTTCCCGCCTGCTCTTTGCTTGCCCAGAGAAGAAATAGTTGCTGCACTTCTTTTCCTGGAAGTAAAGCACCTCTTTTTCTTCTACAAGAGCAAGAGCATGGAGCCAGAACTCCCCAGTTTACCTAAACCTGCCTGCCATCTTTCTGTCTGGTTAAGCATCAAGCCTGAGAAAGTTTATTTGATATAAGATTTCTATTAAGCATATTTAGGGAGATTTTTTTAATGCCAGTTTTAGATGCTTCTCATGTTTACTGCAGTGCTGGATTTTTTTCAGAATAACTGTGTAGCGTCCTAGGAAGATATCCTATAATATAGCACTCGGCCACTTGCCTCTGGGGGTGTGGTGAAGTTCCTCAGAGAGCACTAGAAGGAAGCACGTCAAAACCTCCTGGACTTCACGACCAACTAATCACTTCCCAATAGTCTTCCTCCCACATTTCATTTAATTCATCCAAGCGGGCCCAATTTTCAAACCACTAACCAACAGCACAGGTTAAAAATATTTGTAATTATAATAGTTCCGCATAGATTTGTAATTATTTCTTCCTCTCTGTGGATTACACTTCCGTTGGTGGATGTTATCATGAAATGCTGAAATGCTGGGCTGCAAAACAGAAATGGATATCGTTTTAAAAAGTTCTAAAAGACCAGAGAAATGGAGCAATGCTCATGTACCAGACTAGTGCGCACAAAGGTCTTGCTGGAGTAGGAAGGAAACACTGAGCAAACACAGCCCTGAGGAGGCTCTGTATTATTCTATAATCCATGCACTGACATTGAGCACTAGTTCCATGTACTTAACTTCTGTATGTTTTTCAATCATAAAAAGTGCACTGCAGAATAACTACATTATGTAATAATAGGTTTGAACCTGAATTGTTAATGGTTCCAAGGATCTGATTAAAAATAGCCAAGAATTCCTTGTAACAGTGGTTTCCAGACTGGGGCACGCACCCAAAATGGGAAATGCTGCCGAGGATGAGGTCATGAGCCTGGAAGCGGCTTTGCAAGAGAGAACGTCTGGGAATTTCTGCCTTATCGGCATCACGGATTTTTGTAATGCCTTCATGGTTTAATTCTGGTAATTTACGTCCTCTGGTATAAATGGAGTTACAAAAACAAGGGACTGCTCACTCATGGTCTTGTGGGCCAGAATTTCTTCTACCCTAGTAAACACGCCATGCTTAATATTGGTACTTTAGTGCCTGCTGTGCTGTGCAGAGAAAGGAAAGAGGGTAATGTTGGTTGAATAGGCACAACAGAGAAAGTCAAAGCACGTGGACATGGGTAAAAGCTGTGACATTTGGCCAACAATTGTGGAATTAGGTACTTCAAACAAAACAAACCTGTTAAAAGTTTAAAGCTGTAGGAGCACCATATGATCAGGACAGGATGGAGGAGGCTTTGAAGATAAACAGCAGCAAGAGACTCACTGTCACTGCTACTTAAAACTTTGCAAAAATCGGACGCAGACCTTCAGGTAGAGGGAGCAGTAACAGCGGACTTGTATTCTAGTAATGCCACCAGTGATCCTTGGATTTGGTGGGGTGCTGGCCCTTGTCCCTGCAATTGATTTCCTCCTGCATGTCCTGCCTGTGCTACGGGTAGGTCACGGCATTGTGCTGACTACAATTCGGTACGGACTGGAGATGCTCTTCTCCCAAGAGAGAAGAAGACCCTGAGCAATCCTAGGGCACAGCATCACCAATGGGTCACTAATTGGAAGAGGTGAAGAGGGGGAAAGGAGCACGAAGAGCGTCAGGCAAGCAGCAGAGCAAGAAGTGAAGCTGGTTGCCTCTCTGCATATAAACTACCCTGCGACATCCGGTCAGGATGCTCACCGAGCAGTAGGGTGCATGCAGGTGAAAAAAATAAACAAAAAAGACAGCTGCAGGCCTGAAGCAAGGCAAGGTGGGATAGCTGTGGGAGGACTGTCAGAAGGGATGTAGGCACTCTGAAACAGAGATGCCTCCGCACAAAACTTGTACCAGCGCAACTCATTCCCAAACAGAGTCATGCTGCTTCCAAAGTGGTTTAATTAAAGCACAATCAAAATGTCAGCTTAAAAAAGAAAAGAAGTGAAAAGAAAAGAAAAGAAAAGAAAAGAAAAGAAAAGAAAAGAAAAGAAAAGAAAAGCACTTTTGTATGAGGACACAAGGCAGCTGATGCCAAAAAAACAAAGTTACAGGGGAGGGGGAAAAAAAACATTTCCGTGTTGCCAGAGACCTTTCTCACTAGGGGGAATTTCAGCTAAATGGCTGCCACTGCTGGCAGCCGGAGTCGCGAGCGGAGCAGGGAGCAGTGCTGTTCTTATTCTCTCGCATTGCTGACCAAGGGCTGTGACAATCTGGTTCATTATTTTCAAAGGCGCTGCTCAAAGCAGTCGGCCCGGCGCTTGCTGGGCCCACATTAGTCCATTTACAGCATTTGTACTCGGCAGCTACCAGGATTCTGGCAGGGATTGAGATAAAAATGATCTCTGAAAGGACGTTAGGCAAATGGCAAGTGCTGAAAAGCACTTGTGTTCTTGCTATTTGGGGGAATTCTTCTAGAAATCCAGCACGAGGCTGCATCCAGCTGCGATTACGGTGGACAACGCAGGGACAAGGGGGCAGCTCCTCTCCATGTCCTGCAGCAGGCTTGCTGCGCCCGTGGCACCTGTGCAGGTCGGCAGGTCCATGTCCGGAGCAAGCGAAAGGAGAGAGGAGCCTCTTGCTGGATGAGCTGGGTAGTTTCTTAGCCACGAAGACCTTTAACCAGCATCAGCCTTTACTTGCTTTCACACACCACAGACCAAAACTTAGGTATCAGTTAGGTTAGGCAGCAGTTCAGCAGTCGGTTTGGGAAATGGCACCTAAATGATAGACTGGGCCAAGTCAGCTAATGACAAGAAGAAACTCAGAAAACCTGTAACAAAGACTGTTATTTTTGGTAAACACTATTACAGCAATGTTACAGCATTTCTAGCCTAAAAACTACAATAAATAAAATTCAGCAAAATTTCCTCTAACTGAGATGTTTCAACATGGAGCAGCTATTCATGCCTGAGTTATAAACCCAATGAATTGACAATGCTACAGTGGAAATGATCATAAAATCTATAATACGATAGTGCTACTGGGAATCCCTAATTCTGGAAGATATTCTTCCCTTTGTCATGTTATGGTTCCTTTCTTCCCAAGCTAGAAATAAATATATGTTAAATGGAATAAAAATGCCCACCTAATTGTGCAGATGCATAGTTAATTAATCACTTAATTTAACCCACTTAGCCTCAATAGCAAAGAAATGCAATCTGACAGTCAAGGCAGCAATATTTTTCCGTTCACTCTAGTGTTTGAAAACATCTATATTTTTAAAATAGTGCCTACATTCAATTGATTGATGCTAATCGTTTTGCTTAACTTGGTTTTGGAAAGATTGTGTAACATTTAATAGGTATGCACTCTGGGTAAAAAAAGCAGTGCCATTATGTGTCTGGTAAATATTAATAAATTTTATTAAAAACAAATATATATATTTGTGGATAGATAGATTAGCGAGCTACTTAGCTGTGAAAATTTGCTTTGGGCTGAAACTTGATCAAAAAATTGTGTGCTTATGATTCCAGAGTACACACTGCTACAAAACATTGAATTATGTGGTTCATTATATTTTAAATCTAAGATCTCCTTGTTAATGGCTCTCCGGTATGCATTAGCATAACACAGCATTAAACAAGCTATGCTACATTGCCTCCACGATGCGTTTCTGTCCATCAGTGGGGGGCTGTGCACCAGGGCGCTGATCTGTGGTCCTCTGCGGGGGCAGAGCTGGTTCCCTTCAGGCCACCTATAGAGTGAGGTGGCATCTGAGCCCTGGTGGACCTCACAGGTTAAGCACCGCTGCGCGGTTTGCGCTGGTATGGTTGTGCCTTTTACTCTTCACACACTATATGTATCTCAAGGCAAAGCTTGCTCAATCTGTCTTGGGGGACAAGCAGGCAAAAACTGAATTTGCTGCCTTGAGGATGAAGGCTCAGGGTCAGGTTGTTGGATCTGTGCCTGCCATAGAAGGAGGAAGAGGGAGCGCCTCAGTGAGCTGAATTTGCTGATCCAGATATTGCCAGGGATGGRAGCAAGTGCATCTACTTGAAGAGCTGTGTCTCTCACCCCAAAAGTAGCTACTGCCCTAAACACCTTAGACACTTCCAGCAGCAGYAGCAGATCTGCTCTCCGAGGCTCTGGCAATGGGCGTCTGGACCATGACGGCTGAAGTGCTACAGCACGCTGCACTCTGGCTTGTTTTGTCCTGTTTGAAGGAACCACAGAGAAAAGTTGGGGCCCAAATACTTGCTTAACACACACAGCACACAAGGCCAAACTACATACACGTTCCAGTGGCAGGGTTGTGGTTTCCAAAACACAGAAGAAAATGAGGGATACTGGGGACTATTGAAAGGGTTATTAACAAAATCCTATACTGTGTATTCATGGAAGACTTTTAGGAAAGACTTCTAAGGAAAACTTTCCAGTGAAGCTCAGTGCAATTACTGATAAACATAAGTATGTGCTTAAATCTTGGAATGGGTCCAAAGCTATAGAGAAATACTATCCGTAATAATGCAGACTGCACTCCCCTCCAGAAGTTATATTGAGCTACTATATTTGAGGAAAAAACTGCTATGGCACAGTCTATTTGTAGTTTATAAATATAAAGATGCACACTCACACATGCACATATGTATACACACACACACACACACACACACACACACACACACACGAGTGCACAGCATCTATCATCTACAGATCAAGGATGTTTTAAACACACTATTCATTAAACCATCCACTCTGAGCTTTGCAGATAATGGATTTTTTAGCTCACTGGTAGCTCTGGAAAAATGTCTTTGAAATGATTTTGTCTCGTTCTTCAATTGTTTGCTAATTAACAGCAAACAGAAATATTTTTGAAATCATCATATCAGGTAGCAAAATGTTTCATCTACCAAAATAATATATTTTCCTTTCAAAGTTAAGCATTTTAAACTTTTCTGAAATTATTTTTTATGCAGTTTCTAAGTTAGAAGTATTTTTGGATGAAAAATTAGAATATACCACACTGATGGTATTAAAAAGAAGCAATATTTCCATGAAATTCAAAAAGAAAAGTCTAAGTGAAATAAAATATGTTCTGAAGTAAAGACTTAGTATCATGGGCTCTTCCTAGTTCATCAAAAATTTCACATAAAATAATTCATCTGCTTCTGTCTTCTGAGGTCAGCATCTGCTCTGTATTGTAATTTCCAAGCTGGAGACAGTTTGGAGGAAGTTGAAGGTATGTCCTTAGTCCCTCTATCTCTTGTGTGCAATTATATCACCAGGTTTGCTGCTGGGCAGGAGAGACTAGGGGAGGGAATACGTACCTGAGAAACTGTACTCAGGCTGCATTAGTAGTGGGAGATGAAACATTTGCTTTGGCAATGAATGTATCAACAACGGGAAAAAAGTGGAAGGATGGTTGCTACTTGTCCACAGCGCAGCAAACTTTGTCTTGCTGAATGTGCTTCTGACATGCATCATGGCTAAGAGGTCGCTGCAGGTTTTTCTCCATCCACCTTTGCTTTATTTAACACCCAGAAGGTGACTCAACGCCAGCGGGTTAGCGCATCCTCCCGCACCCATCCATTGCCAYGGCAAGGAGTGTGCTACCTGCACCCTATGTGGGCAGGGCAGGCCCAGCTCTCCATGGCAGGTGCTCTGCTGCAGCTGCCACGTCTCCTCCCACCTTCACCCAGCAGTGACCTTCCTAAAAACTGTTTATCTTGCATGCTTTGACACCATGTTTGTCAGAGGCACCCTCCTCCCAGGACAAAAATCGGGGTCTGTGGCTAGTCCCGGCACTGCTGGGGTCTCCAGCTGCCTGCAGCTGATGGGCCCCAGGCCCATGGGAGTCTGGCAGTCCCACGTCCAGGGAGCTAAGGAGGAAACTACCCTTTAGACCTGCAGGTGGGGTAAATCACAGAAATCCTAAAAACTACTACTGCCTAAATGCATAGCAATGCAATTAAATGAATATCCAGCTGAAAAGATAAGCATGAGCATCTAGAAGAAACCCTGAGCAGTAAATGGCAAGCACAGAAAGGCCAGGCTATGCTATATTTTGTTGAATCCGAAATATAATGGGTGATGGTGGAGGAAAAAAAGGTCTTGCCACTAAAGCAACATAAGTGGATCCTTAGTGAAGAATCCGAGCTTTACGCTCAGGAAGTCTTCCTTGAGAAATAAATYCATATTGGCTTGAATATGGGCATTGTCACACAGAGTGACAACTGGCTGAGTGGCTGTAAACAAAAGGTAATGATAAATGACACCGCATCAGGCCAGTCTGTCTGCGTGGAAGTGACGGCCAAYGAGATACCATCGAGAAGAGGATGGAGCTGTCACGGAGATAGCCCAGTTTTATTTAACATCTTTGCTAATGATCTGGAAAAGGAAGGAGAAAGGCGCCGTATTTACTTCATTTGATTTTCAAGAAAAGAGGCAAGACTCTCACCGGCTCCTGGGAGACCCCTAATATCAAAGCGCTGTTATCCTAGTGTCTGGAGGGAGATAGATTGCTCCGAGGCTGCGCAGGCGACTGTTTGAGAAAGCGCACGATGGTGGAGGTGGTGGCAGCAATACAAAAGGACGCGTAGCAATTATCTGCCTGGCGAGAGGGCTGCACACAAGCCGTCCAGCTCTTGACGTAAGCAAAATGCAGCAAAGCAGATAAATAAATCTGTGTGTGTTGGGAAGAGGGTGGGGGGGGAGGTGTTTTCAAAAAAAAAACCTGCAGGGATTTTTGCTCCAAATTATTTTAAGAATCTGCGATATTTCTTTGGGGGATTTCTTATCTCCTCCTGCTGTTGTTAATGGCTTCATTCACCTCACAGAAATACGAGCAAAGAGAAGGAGGTGAGATGGCAGCCACTGCCTGAACGTTGAGGTTTTAAATGACAAGGGGGGAAATAGTAGCAAGAGGAACATTTGAATGGACAGACCAAAGGAAGAGCAGAGGCAAAGAAGGGGAATGATGATGGTGTGGGTCAGGAAGGGATCCCACGAAATAAGCTAAAGGACTGTTTTCCTTTTGCCTTTCATATGAGGGCAGGCCCAGCTCTGCCGTGCCTTGTGCATCCTCCTACCTAAAACAGAGAAACACTATTTAAATGAGAGAGGGAAACCCCCCAAACAAGGAAAATGGAGCAAATGGCAGGTACACGCAAAAAAGTGACAAATCACCCTTTGTGCTTGGCAAAGAGGTAATCCCTCCATGCCACAACAGGCCCAGGGGGGCTGAGTCTACTTCAGTCCACTCCTGTGGCCAGTGGAAAGAGTAAAAAAAAAAGCAAGCTCTGGTTGCATTTCTCCTACGCAGCTTCTGGCTTCGCTCATTCATACAGAAGATGGCTCTTAGCCGGCTGCTCAAGAAGCGGCTCAGCTAACCACTCCCCTCATAGCTTGATCATTTCTGCTGTATTGCGTAGGTGGTGCTATTGTCAGATGCTGAAAGCCATCACGATTTGAGGAAGAAAGAGACGGAGCACGGCAAGGAAAATGAAAACAAATGATTAGCAATTTCGTCAAGAATTCAGCAAATGGCTTTAGAAAAGAATGCAGGTCTGCACATCTGCCCAGGTTTGGTAAAGGAGCTTTTTGTTGCCTTTTCTCTATTTTTTTCCTATTTTCTTGAAGGTGTAAACAAAGTGCTATTTCCTTTATTGCCACGTTATTAGTCAGGGAATATCCCCCTGCACAGGGGAGTCCAACCATTACACTGTAACGCGCACAGAGAGTTGTGTCATTCCTGAAGATCAATAGGTTTGGAATACTTTGAATATTTAAGCTGAAAGGCAGGGAGATGTTGTTCCCAGCAGCCCGAGTCACATCCTCGGGTTATTAGATCAATGGCTGAGGCAAACTGACATTGTTTCAGGAGAGTCAGTGCAGTTACTCTCACATCTGCCCTAAGCGTTGGAAATTATGGTCCTTCCGGTAATGTCATTCTATATGTTCAGACAACATAAATGAATTTATGGGTGCTGTCGGAATACAAATAATTAATAAAGATGACAAAGAGTGTGTCTAGTAACTGCTTCAGCCATGGAACACCAAGCCTCAGTATTCAATGGCCTTTTAAACAGATCTTTTTACATTTCCATCATAAAACAAAATTGGCCCTTGACACTTTAAAAGATTATTTCCCTCAGTTCTGAGTGGTATAAATACAATATGATTGCATGACTTTAGACATGTGCTACTGTCCAGGGCATGCTGTTCTGTATCACTGACATGCCAAAATTTGGCTAGCAGAAGTGGAAGCACAGCAGGTAACAACCCAGCAGAGGCAGGGAGATTAAATGATTTTATTCGATTTTGTACTGCGACCCATGTTACAACAAAAAATATACCAAATTGTTGTTCTTTCCCCGCAAGCCAAAAAGAAGGAAGAGTGGTTGCGCCTCCCTGAGACACAGTCCCAACCCCAGGTCAAGAATTACTGGCGCAACGGTCTAGTAAAACTCTTTGACTGGGGCAATCAGATCACTCTGGGAAACTTCCACCTCTCTCTCATAGGTGCTTCAACAGTCAGAATTCAATCCTATTCCTATTCAAGGACAAAGATGCCACTGGCATTGATAGGAGTAGCACTGGTTTGAAAGAGTTCAAATGTCAAGTGTGTATTTGCAGAAACTGATTCTGCTGAAGACTATGCATATATTATTATTACACTTCTCTCTTTCCCATTGCTCTCCTTTTATATTACCCAAGGCAGAGTGCCCACAGAGGACACAGATGCACTCTATTAGATGTAGAGTGAGTATTGTTAAAAATATCCTCTTTAATACCAGCTACATATTTACTCCTTTGTAACCTCATCAACTGTGACACTATATAATTACAGATTGTTCAAGAGTTTTGTCTTCCCACTCAGTGCCAGAGTGAAAAACAACTAAAGAAAACACAAAAAGCAAAACAGACAACGGAGCATGAGCCCTCCACCATGTTCCCAAGAGGCTCGGTAACTGAATACACTCCACGTCTTAGGGAAGGTAATGCCAGTCTACTGGWTTCTCCTCCCCAGCAAGGCTCTTTTACTGTCCTGATGTTACTAACAGAAGAAAACAGTAACATGTGGGAAGGTAAAGGTTAGACAGAATCAACACGGATGAGTCACTTTTAATGGTATTCCTTATTTCAGTTGCACAAGCTTTCAACAACTGTTTTTTTCTGTGTAATGATCTCTTTTCTTGAGTTGTGTTGGTGCACACAGTGTTATGCCAGTGTTATGTCTGCTTAAACACACAGTATAGTGCTGTCCCTGCTGCACAAACCTCAGACCTTGTCCTGTAATCAGACCCACAAGGGCAGAGCATTGGTACACGTAGAGCTTTGCTGAGTTTTGGGAGCTCTGAATGGATGAGACAATCATCTTCCCACACAGATCAAGGATCAAGAGTGGGGCTTAAGAGAGACAATAACAAACAAAAGGATAAAACACACCGTGAAATACTGGGTAATTTTTTAAAATGCAATTTAGCAGGTGTTTAGTTATTACCCTGAAAATAAGGCACGAACATTTTCATGACTCATATTTGTGCTTTAGTTAAATTCTCTCTCTATTTTATAGCTGTAATTTAAACCATTTGCTTCATTCTGAGAAAAAGAAAATGAAGATGTTTGAAATAAATCACTCCTGCAGAACTTACCCCTGTAGGACACGCACAGAAACTACAACACCGGCAAGTGGTAAATTTTGATTTTGACCTAGACTGGTACATTTTTCTTGTTATCTTCATAACATAGAAGTTAAATAATAATTAGATATGTGAATAACTGGACGGATAGGGTGAGAAACTAGACTTAGGAATAGAAGATAGGTAGTGAAATTTTTGTTGCACCTTTATGTTTAGTAAGTCCTTAGCAAGGACTTGCTAAGTTAACTGGTTGGGGTCTTCTGTGATTTTGCTGTGACTCCATTCCCCAGGGGTATTTTGAGGGGCTCTGTATTTTTACTGAGGTAGGAGAATTAAGGACACAGAACACCATACAGGATCTTATAGGCTTTCATTGCTTTCACCTATGTTCAGTATCATCTGCCAATGTTCAGGCATCCTCTTTGTAAAGCATTGCTACATCCTCAAATGATAAAAACTGCTATTAACTCCTTTTTTGAGGAAATGACCTCATTGGAGCTTGGCTGATTTATGTCAGATGTGGTCTAGGACAGAGGCATTGCTTTGCAAGCACTGAGTGTTACTATTGTAACACTACTATTGTAGAAATGAGCTGAAGGACTGCTAGGGATGGGGAATGTTTAGCATAGATTTACTTATCAAGAGAAAATGTCTTTTCTGGATACTAGAAGAGTGATCAATCATCAGGCAATTCCTTTTGAACCTCTCTTCTTTCCTTCGTAGTTCATTTCTTTCTCTTTCCCCACCACTTTCCAGAAGAGAGTGTTGCTTTCCAAACATGCAGCATATAGAAGAAGGGAAGCTCTATCAGAAAGATGGGAGGAGAGCAAGAGCTGGGAAGTGCCTTTTCAGAGGCAGAGCTTCAGGTAAGTTACAAAATGACTCTATCAATTTATATAGGTATTTACTGGTGGAGAAGATACCTAATAATGGGCTTTCAATCTTGTTGACAAAATCTTGAACAAGATTGAATGGCTGAAAGTTGAAGCTAGACAAATTCAGCCTTGAAACAAGATGTAATTTTCTGGCAGACAGAGTAATTAAACACCGCAAAAGATTATCATTGAAGGTGGAGGTCCCACCATTGGCTGGAGGTTTCAAGGTRATAGCAAATACCTTCTTAAAAGATGCCGTTTAATTCAACCTCAGAAGTAAATTGTACTATGCGTGTGCTCATTGTCTGGTTGTACTCAGAACACATTAAGACAACTAGGTTCATATCCCACACATCATATCAGTAAGGAGGGTGGGAAGGATCCTCCCTCTCTCTCATGCACAATTGGCCAGATGGAGATGTTTTGGGGTTTGGGGATTTTTGTTTATTTGTCCCTTTTTTTTTCAGAATTACTGATTGAACATAACTGACAAGAAGACACCAAACTGTGTTTGTGTTTTGAACAGAAAGAGAAAAATGTTCTTAGATACTTCGTTAGCATTTCTGGCTTACATACACAGAATCATACAGATTGGCAGTTTTAAAACTGGAGAGATTTTCTCAGGTCAAATTGGCAAGAAACTGGTTAAAAGACGGGAGAAGGTATTACTTTCACTAATTGCAATTAATTAAGCATGTCCAATTTAATAAATTCTCCATCATTGCTGGGGCCTCACACATACTTGGCACCACAGTTCATTCTTTCTGTTCTGTGCCTGCAGCATGCAACTACTATCCCTGAAGACATAAGTGCTTTAATCTAACAAAAAATATCATGCTGAAAATACATGTGCATGGGATGAAAATGAATGAATTGAGTTACACAGGAGGTCAAACTGGATGATCTTATGGTCTCTTCTCATCTTAGAGGATATCATTCTAAGGAATCAAGGTTTAATCCTGTTTCCATTGATCACAGTATGAGTTTTGATACCAATGCCAATGAAATTCCTATAAATTCCAAGCTAACGTAAAGGTGTGTTTCAAACAGGTCAACTAAGCTTCCTAGTAGCTGTGAGCTTGAGACCTCCTTGAAAGTTCAAGTAATTTGCAGTACAGCAGCCCACTGGGTTACACAGAGTTTGCTGAAGGGGAACTGGAGTTTTTATTTGCAAATAAGCTGAGTAATGTTAACTATTACATATCAATTATCTATGCTAGGTGTTCCATATCAATGTTTCTGCAACATGGGGACTTGCTCCATATGAAACATCCAAAATTCTGATATCATGGTACTTTCTCCAGAATGATCCCACAAACTGGGGTATTTTTTTCCCCAGGTCATTGTGGGATGCATAATGGAAGCTATATGAAATCCAATGGAATTACAGGATACAGGATTCATATCCAAAGTCCCATTATTCCTCTTATGCTATTGCTTTTTCTCAGATCAGCATAGCTGAGAAGTTTCCRGGTGATACAGGGCTCTTTCAAAGGACATATACAGAGTTCACTGAAGAGCTTTAGTGATTGCACCCCAGTRAGAGAGCATGTTGTTTTGGGCACAGTGATCCCAACACATGTAATTTCAAGACACAGTTCATCTCCCCCTAAGGAGGACACATGAAAAAGGCCTGTTTCTTTCCACTGCTTGGATTGACTAGATCTGCTGTAGATGTCTCCTATCTAAACATCTAGCATATGATGAGATAAACCCCATCACCATGAAGAGGAAGGTTTTGATCCCCAGTAGATGGCATCACGTTGGTTGCTCTTTCTTCACTCTGTTGCCAACACACAAACGGATGATTACTCTACAAATGGGACCAACTCTGAAACATTGACTCACTGTAAGAAGCAAAAAGCTCTGTGGCACCAGCAGGCTCCCAGCCACCCACAGTCCTCTCCTCCCAATCTATATTTCCTGATATCCCATATGCAAATAATAAAACTATGATAATATATTTGCATATTGTGACCACTTAGCACCATTAAATGAGTAGACCTCACAGTCTGATCAATGCTCTGGCTGAGCTTATGGACTCTATAGAACAAAAAGTTTGTTTTCTAATGATGGATCAGAGATGTATGAGCCATATCCCACCGCATGTTAATAGCACACATGTTAGGCAGTATACTGCACAGTGTTATGTTAGGAGTTTTCCTCTGGTACAAAGCGCAGCATTCAAGGAGTAAATATGCATTTAGGAGAACCTTGAACATTCTTAGAGGAGGTAAAACATCAAGGAAAGAGTCAAACCATGCTGTTAACCTGCAAAATTCTGAAAAGTCATTGCAGAATTCCTTACATTTCACAGCAGACTTTGCACACATCTACAGGACATATACAGGAAATTAAGGTACAGAAAGTGCCTATTATGACTGTAATGTCACAGGGCCAAGCTGCCTTGTTGTTCATTCTAGAGTGGATGTCAACGCTCTTCCAGTCTTGCAGCACCTTATGGAGGACATTTGACAAACCACATTGGTGCATATCGCCTTAGTTCTCTCAAACCAGCTTCTGTATTTCCTCGTCACAAGAAATAGTGCCTCATCCTCCACGAAAAGACTACCTGTAGAAAGGTGCATGAAGTTATTAACCTGCCCACACTCCAGTCCTATTTCTTCAGAAGTTTTGCCTCTCAATTCAGTGTTGTAGCAAGGGGAACAACTCTCTTAGCTAGTGGCAAACAAGGCACACTCACAGTCCACCATCCAAACACACCAGAATAGCACACCAAAGCATTCAAAGGAAAAGGTATGCAAGACGGAAATGGACTTGTCAGGGGCACTATGAAGATGCTGTGGCACAAAAACAAGGGGTGAAGAAAGATCCATGCTTCCATGGAAACTTAACAAAGAACAATTACCCACTACTTCTTTCACCTTCAACAGGCCTGGCACTGGGCCAATACAGTGCCTCRAAGCAGAGCTATCACTGAACTCCAAGCCTTTAGTAAATTTGATGGGGAACATTAGAAAGACCAGAGAGGTTATGTTTTGAAAAACTCCCAGCAGTCTCAAAAAGGTGAGCCCAAATGGGATGGATTTCTATCTGGGAAGCTAGAGGGAGGCCCAGGGATAGATTAAAAAGGACTCACCATATCCCTGTTCATACTAATAACAAGAGCTGCCTGTCTTAGGGTTTGCTAACAGAGTGTTCCCAGTGCCCTTGACCTGAAACTCACTTTACTTTTGACATTTCCTGAGCAGCTGGCATTAAACAGTGGGTTTCTGTATGGGATACTCTCTTTTATCCTTTGTTGATTCTCATCAACTTCATCGCACTATACAATGTTTCTGGATTAATGTAAACTCTATGAAGATTATTGACAGTATAGACTGGTTGAAATTACTTCAACATAATTTTTTTTTAAATTATAGAAGGATCTCTCAAAGGAAAGCATCAAAGCACTCTTTTAAAACTTTTATTACCATGTTAAAAATGCAATGCTTTTTCATTTATACATTCCTTAATACAAAAGGAGCTCCTAAAAGCTTTTTCTTTTCCAAATAAAATGAAAAAAGCCTTTTGTTTTTAAAAAGGAAACTTCTACAGAAATAACAACTTTGCAAATTTGGAAAAAATAAAAATAAAATAACTTCTATATTTTCAGTGGGAACAGATTTGTATTTTTCAATCAGATGCTGTAGGTATAAAGAAAAAACAAATAGAATTTCAGTCCTTGCCTTCCTTTCTCTTAACCATTCCTGTGCTCTGAAGATTGCCTCACACTCCGCCCTGGCCACACACCAACCTCCCACTCATCATGCACCAAAAAGGTTCCCTGCCTCATTCAGGTCTTTCCTTAAGAGCCATGTCTTTTGTGAAAGCTTCCTGCATCACTTTTCTCACTGTCGATGACTCCAGACCTTCTCACACTTGAACTATTGTCCAGTAGATATTGTATTCATTGGAGTCAGTTTGTTAGGTCCATGCCATAAAGGCCTCCAGGCAAAGCAGCTCTCCTTCATTCTTCAGCACACAAACACTGCAGTGGAAATTATAAAATCTTAATCAGGAAAACACAGCGAGGTTACTCTTGAGGAGCTACTTGCAAAATATCGCAGGGCGGTCATGGGCCTCTCTGGAGATGAGGTCTCTCCGCCCTGCAGGTTCAGGCCCTTTCTTCGTGAATTTTAGGACCAATGCATGAAGGCAGGGKCTATTCTGCAGACATAGTTACCATGCCCAGCTTTGCTAAGACTTTCCCACAACCTGACAGCACACCCAACACAAGAGCTAGAACACTGCTGGTTGAATTTCTTGTGCCTCCTCAATAAAAGCCATGGAGAGATACTGGGGACAATTTATAGCACTGGAAATACSTATGTGTTTAAATTGCATATGTGCTTAAGTTGTTTGCTGAATCTTTGCTGAGTATTTAAGCTATTCCAAATCTCATAGTGCATGCTGCATTTATAAAGGTATGGGAACAATCATTTCCCTGTGGGTCAGGCCTACAGTATTATATACAAAAATATTGCTAAATGAAAAGTTTAAAACACAATTATTTGGTTTACAAAAACATGACCTACATTTCCTGCAAGTACAAACTGCTAATGTGTTTTTCATTTCAATGTATGTTGCACGGAACCACTGCCACAAAAAAAATCAAATTTAATACATCCATATATACAAACATTAATACCGTGTTTTCAGCAAACTGCATGTCTCAGACATTTCTAAGCTTTAAGCATCATTGGGTCTCTAATGACACATCTATAGTCTGGATTTCTTTTTTTTTATGGAGTTTGATGAATGCACTGTCAGGAAAGGGTGGGATAGGCAATACAGTTTTGCCTTAACTATTTTCAACAATATAAAACATTTTAATAATAGAAAATAATAAAACATAAAGGCCATTGCAGCTGAAGCTCTTAGTGACTGCCTGATGGCCAGAGATGACCATAGGTGTTTTCATCGTCTGTACCCAGTGTCTCACAGACTTTCTAGGTTTATTATTTTTTAGTGTTCTTTGGTTTTTATACAACAGAGCATTTTGTTTAATAATCCTGGAAATAAGGTATTATTCTACTCCGAATCACGGGAGGATGGGATATATTCCATCTTCCCGGAGCTCTTACTTCAGTCATTTACTTCCCCCTGAGGAAGAGCCATGGACCAGTCAGGATCTGAGGTAAAAAAGGCATAAACGCCACAATACAAAATCTGTCGAAATCCGTCTAATTGCTCAATCATTTCATTGCTGAGTAAAGTGCTTAGTGTGCAGTCACCTTAAATGCCRGGCTTCAGAGGGGAGGGGGACTGACCCTTCCCTTGAGTGGGGCACGAACCTTCATGGCGCCTCCCTGCAAGCCAATATTTGGCCACTGAGGAAGGCCTACACTTAGCTGAATATATGCCTGAACTGCACAAGCTTAAATCTAACATGAAACAAGAAGCAAGCTCATTATTTCCTCTAAATCAGACTAATAATTTTTCAATTCACATTTGTCCACAGAGGCTTGACACAGAAAGCACTGAAATAATTTGTCACTATAGTATGAAAAAAGTACTAAAACTCTGCATGAGCACAAGAGAAGTATCAATTCTGGCATCAGTATTCATTAAGTATAGGAAAATACAATAATTTCTGTGGTATAACATCCACTGTACTTCTTAATAAATGAAGATTAGGGAAATTAAATGTTTATTTTCCTGCTATYGAAGTGTAGAGGCTCAGACGCTTTGTTCATACAGGGTGTTCCAGCTGGGGCGTTATATGCGGCTAAACACATTCGGTTTTTCACTTGTGTGAAGTGGGCATATTATCCACGTAACAGGCACTGAGAGCCCCTCTTCAGCCAACGGCTATTGAAAGCACTGACGAAGGAGGCCTAAACTGCGCGAGCTATGCAGATAGGGGGTCTTAGGTCATATTTGGGCAAAGATATCTTTTAGGAAGGAAGAAAAGCTGTCCGCTAGCCAGCCTGGCTGCTAGATTCCTCCAACTTCATCATGCTCCAAGGGGACAATTTCCTCTCCAACTGTTAGAAAATACTGCTTCTGGCGTTTGTATCCTATTTTGTCTCTGAATCAAAGAGGGGGGGAAAAAATAATACCCCAAAGGGTCACGGAGTTCAGTGAAAATCCTACAAGCTTTTCCTCAACAAATAACAGATAGTGACCTCTGGCCCTATCTTTGCATAAGAATTAACATCAGTATTCAGGAGTCACTGCTGTGACTGGGGACTACGCAAATGCCAGATTCTGATTTAAAACTCAGATTTTTTTTTTTATATAGTTTTTTTTTTTTAAAGAACCCAGAAGAAAAGGGGGGCCTTGCAGCTCATCTGCATTACAGATCAGGCCTCTTTGAGCAAATCAACCATCCATAATTCATTACATGTTTCCTGCGGGGCCTGGAGACAGCCGAGGCCCTAGCAACAGAGTCATGGCAACAGCAGCCGGCCCCAGCCAATCGGGCGCCGGCTTTCTGACGCCCCTCAGCCAATCAGACAGGGCGGCAGAGACGGAGGCGCTGTCACCCGACGGGCAGCGGCGTCAGGCGCGCGGGCGGCCGCGAGCCTGCGCGAGGCGCCCCCGCTAACGGCTCGTCGCGCGACGGGGGCAGGGCGGGCCGCCGCTGCGCGGGGGAGGCGGCCTGTTTGTTTGGGGGGGATTAGGTAATCCTGCAAGTCTGCCCAACCAAACCTTGACAAGGTGGTTGGAATAAGTGCGAAGTGTAGTGAGGCTAAGAGGCGCGGTGATGGGACGTGGAATAATGATTTTTTTGTCTTACTGTAAACAAGAGCGTGTATTTGAAAACACTCTTTTATCTTGAGGATAATTTTTCTGAGGAAAAAAGCCCTCCTGAAATGCTGGTTTTATGCCTGGCTCAATACCTATGGAAATGCTTTTTACTTTTCCTAATAAAACACTAGATTCTTAACTGGAAATAGCTGCCTAATTCCAAAAACATGACTTTGGCCTATCTGAGGCAGAAATAATCTGCTACAGCTCACCATAGTACTCCACAACTGAGAGATCTACTTTCAAAAGGATCAGCTTGCAAATTGGTTTTTTTTTTTTCTAAGTTGCATCCTCCATCAGTAATTACTATTTTGTGACTTTGCCCTTCCGTGCTAATAGCTTGTCTAACCTCTGATGACACACTCATTGTTTTGAGATGACATACAAGAGAACAAAGCAAGAACTGCAGCGAGTCTGGAAACAGAATAGTTATAAAAAAGAAAATGTGCTATAGTAGAATCTATACTTTGAAAGGAAAATAAAGAAGGAAGTGGGCCATCCCACATGCAGTTCTTTTGTGAAGTTTTGTTAACTGGTATAAAGTCATAGTACTGTTACATGCACAAAAATGTGTAATTTCCTTTGTTTGCTTTGAGAGGGAGGAAAGCTATTGAGCTTTGTTTAGATTAAATAAGAATATTATAGCCAGAAAAGCTCATTGATGCTAAAGACATGGGATGGTGGCTTCATGTTCTATAAAATAATATCATTTTTCTCAGAACTGGCATAAAGTAAATTCATGTTTTTGGACTATCTGTATTTATCCTGAATTTAAAAAGAAGTGTTATGTGTCCATGTACACGCAGATACAGAGGTCTATAAATCCTGGTATAAAACTATGTCTTTTATCATTTATCTTTGGGGAAAATGAAAGGCAATCATTTATCCGAACCTGAACATTACACTTGGAGCCAAGATACTGTAGGTTATCTAAGTAAATGTTTCACCCCTCAACCTAAAAGCCTATCCCAAACTCCACTCCAATGCATGTGTTGCTCAGATAGTGGAAGCTGAGATTAGAAGATTTGCTATGGATGCTTCAAAGTACATTTTGGGACCCAGTGCCCCATATTGAACTTTAACAGATGATGCATAAATTTACTAAAGCTGTGAAGGCTGCCAGAGGAAGATTGAAAAATACGTTCCAATCTTCCCTCGTATATTTAATAAAATGTTGCAAATGACCTGCTTTGTCAAGGCAATGCCTTCTGAGATTCCACATATGAAAAAATACTGTATCACAAACTTTTTGGACCTTACAAATGGCTGAGATTTCTGCTTTGATCATTCATTTCTTTGAACAAATTAATAGGACTAATTACTATGTTTTCTGTTTAAAAGTAGCTGGTTTCCCCTTGTCTGAAGAAAAGCTATGTAAGAATTTTACAGCAGTATTTTGCAGCTGTTAAGACTGAAATCAAAATGTTTATTTTACCTTACAAAATTAAAATAAAACAACAACAAATAGTCACAATGAAACTGAAAACATAATTACTGGCTGTAAATTAAAATTTACATTTTATTTCCTTGACAAGCAGGATCTGTTCAGTTTCATATTTTGTTTGCAATTAGACACAAATGAAAAGAAGATTTGAAAATCAGCCTATGACTGTTCATTAAAATCATTTAATGAACCCTGTGGTCTGCTTGGTTAAAAATAAGAAATTGCCTTCCAGGATGGTTAAGTTGTCCCATACCTTTATCCTTAACTTTGACAGATTCAGTGCAGAGCTGGAGGCATGCTCACACTGAAAGGCACAGTGCTCTCTAATGAGCTGTTACAATCATACAGCTTAAGCTAATGAATTTCTTATCCTCTTATGCAGATAAAAGTTTCTGGTGGAAGTCAAAAGATCTCAGCATTTTAAGTGGATTTGCACTTTGCTTTTGGGGAAGGAGGGGAAGAAAGATACTACAATGACTGAAATTCATTGTATTATTCTTAACAAGCAGCACTGTGTGGCTGTAGCTTRCTTACTTAAGGAAATCATCACAATTAATAAAGAATCTTCGCATGCTCAATTGAAGTGTAGAGCACTCCAAGGCAGAGCCCTGGATCCACAGGCACAGATGGAAACGGGAGGTTATTCAAGAATGAGTCCAGCGAGTCCATTCACGAGAGTGGATCCTGTTCCACTCATATCCTCGAAGGACACTGGGAGGGGGCAGGAAGGCTCGGTTCTGTGCCCAGGATCAGAGCACCGCTTACATGCAACTTAATAACAAGTATGTAGAATAATGTACCCCTTTTATTTGCGAAAGCTAAATCCTCCATTTGTAAAGGGGATCATCTAAAGCACTGGTGAATGGCATCTGTCTTAAACTCTGTTGTGGTGAAACGCTATAGAATAATAATATTTCACGCTCCTGCAGGGATCTCAAAGCATTTTGCAACATTTATCAGCCAAGCCTCACAGCATCACGGAGATACGTGTCGTCTAGGGACTAAAGACTATGTTGTTCAACACTGACGTGCTACTACCTCTGTAGAGACAACACAGCATCTCAGGAGCTAGGGGAGAGTCCTGAATTACTTCAGTGCACTGAAATGTGCAAACTGCAGTCACAGTACTGGAGATGAACATCTGCTTCAGGAGAAATCATTCTGTCTTTGCAGAGGGAGTAGGAAGGAGGAGAAAGAAAAGAAAGAAGTCTCCACTACAAATGGTTGTCCTATAAGTTGTACTGGAGTGTGTCAAAGGGAGCTTTGAATCTTGCTAAGAATTTTATATGGAGATGCTGGGTAACTTACACTACCAGATGAGTTTCTCTACTCAGCCAATCTTACGAGCACATAGACAGTCTGCATCTTTTGAGAGCAGCTTGCTCTATCTGTCATTTAAAATTTTGGAGGCTGAAATTTTAGAATGCCCGTATGATGTAGAGGTGTGTTTTCTACGTTAATCTTAGGGCCAAATTCTCATTCCAAGGTAAGCATGCACAAAACTTTTATTTCCCTTGGCTCTCCTTTGAGGGGAGGAAAGACTAGATCATTGACTTCAGTGGGAAGTGCAAACCGTACCTTTGAAGAAAATTTGGCCCTAAGACTTGAAAGAATCAGATCATCTGTGAAAGCGTAGCTCTTGACAAAGAATTTTAATTCCGAATTTGCTCCTTAAAGATCCTGCCAGAGACTAATCAAAAGACTGAAGCCTGGTCACTGTCTGAACCAAAGCACATGAAATTCAGTCATAACGCACAACACTTGCATTGATTTCAGAGGAGTTGGATCAGCCCTAAAGGAGTGATCTGCAACAAGTTCAAACCCCAGACAACAAGGATAGCTGGGTTTTATTCATTCTTTCATGCCTGTTAACACAGAACCTGAATTTTTCCAGTGTATTTCAGTTGCTGCTTGCTCTCTTACAGTGATTCACAGGAGTTTATTGTTTTTTCCAAATTTAGGGCCAGTGTGTACACAGGCATCAGTAGAAAATTTACTACTAACTTGCAGCTGCGCAAGGCATTTCTATCAGCATCACCAAAACCTGCAAGTGGCTCAAAATCTATACTTCAACATTTCACTTTTATTTGGATTTTAAAGGCTTTGCTTGACCAATTTCACCATGCCCCAGGAACCTCCCTGAAAAACCTTCAAAACTAGAGAACTAGGAACTGCCCTTTTGTTATTGTCTCTTTCCAAAAGGGGCCCAGGTAGTGAGTTCCCCTCTGTATAAAGACGGAGAGAGGAAAAAAGAACTAATCTCCCCTGCCCCCGTGCAAGAGGGAAAGAAAGAGCACGAGAGTGTGTGTGTGTCTATGCAGTGAGAGCAAAGCTGGGGCAGGGAGATGACCTCTGACTGCCTGTGCGCCACAAAAGGGACCGTGGCATTGACACAGCCTATCTGCTCTCCTTGGGATGGGACAGATTGAGAGGAAGTGACCCTTACTGCCCCTCTTCTGCAGGGGACCTTGTGAAATAACTGTTGCTCTTCCCCTCCTTCCTTCCTCAGTCAGGTCAAGGAAATTAACTACGAGGAATCTCCCCCTTTTTTTTACTTTATCATTAGGAAAACAAGAAAAAAAGGGAACTTTTTTCTTTAAAAGGATGGGCAAGATGTTTAGAGGTGTTTATCTTTACTATTTCCTTCTGTCTTGGGAAGCACAGAGTGGTTCCAAAGTAGGTCCGAGGCATTCACAGATGATGGTGCAGTGGGCAGCAGCAGTGGCTCAGGGGGAGGCTGTGTGAATCTGTCTGGATTTGTTTTCCAAGGTGACCCATAAAATGATCGCTGCAGCTTGGTTCCCAAGCACCAGGAGCAGACTGCTGCTTTGGAGGTTCAGAGCTGTTCAACCCCACTACCTAATGGCATCTGATTAATTCCTAGTGAAACCCAGGCCTTACTCTTGGATATGCAGGGAGGAGATTGCCGGGACTGTGGGAAGGAGAAGGCTGATTTGGGGAACTGAAGAGGAAGCAGAAAGAGGCTCCTTTCTCAATTGTGCAAACAAGCTCTGCCCATCTCTGTTGACGTTCACAAAGTCCCTAACCTTGAACGCGAGGCCAGGTCTGAGTAGGTTTGAGCTTCAAGGCAAACATTTCATGTGTAGCCCTGGTTCATATCTCTGCTGTTGAGGGGCAGTAGGTAAAGCAAATGGACGCAGTGTCTCCCCTCCCTCTTGAAAAGGGTTTTAAATGTCTCTCAGATCCACTTGGGGTGGTTGGGGAGGGAGGGAATGACCTTTGGATTCTCCCTCCAGAGGGAACCTGAGAAAATGACCTTTTGGCCCTTAGCTCCACAGGGGCTCGGGAGAGGTCGGGAGGAATGACTCTTGGTCCAATCTCTCTCTCTGCAGGGGCTAGGGAAAAAAAGAAATGTATGTGATCACGGGAATTTTTGTCTTCTTCTGAAAAGGGGGCATGTTTACTCATAGCCCCTGTAAGAAAAATAACCTGCCACTGAGAAACGAGCAAATCCATT
The DNA here is from genome assembly GCF_003343035.1 of Apteryx rowi. Taxonomy (NCBI): domain Eukaryota; kingdom Metazoa; phylum Chordata; class Aves; order Apterygiformes; family Apterygidae; genus Apteryx; species Apteryx rowi. The sequence goes on along the minus strand of NW_020449307.1, from coordinate 2,012,416 downwards.
TAAAGCAAGAACAAACCTCAACTCAGTGACCTAGAAATCAAGGCAGAAAGTAAAAGCTAATAAATAAATAAATAAGTAAATAAAATAATCAGGGATGTCGCACAAAATCAAGGGGTGCCCTCTGAAGAGGTGTAATCAAGGCTCTAAGCCATCAGTTATAATGATTTTGATTAAAGAAAGCCATGCAGAAGTAATCTATTTTATTTTTAAATGGCCTGATTTTCCCTCACTACTCTCTTGGAGGTTGAACCTAGAACAACTTGAAGGAGGACATGAAACGTTCAGTGAAAAAAGGCAGGTGAAAAGGCATGCACTTAAAAGAAAACAACATCTATTTAAGATACTTTGGGGTTTTGATGGCACACATTAGAACTGGCTGAAAATAACAATGCCTTAGTAAAATAAAAACATGAAAGATCTTCCAAATCCTGGCTGATCAAGCCACACAGTTCTGCACTTCTTCCACAAAAGCTGTAATATAATTATAGGAGCAGTTGTCACACTGGACCAGGGATGGGGCTCATCACGTGCTGTGTATATAGAAGCATGAGGCTTTATATTTCTTCTGTGTGTTCTTCCCAATCTAAAAACAAAACAAAAATTTCCTTCCTACAAACGCCATCATATTTATGCACAATTTTGAACTTCTTCACTTGTCTCTATCCTAGCTGAAAGCTTCTTTAAATCTGAAAGTCTTCTGTTCTTATATTGGGTCAAACATATTGTCTTTGCTTGATAAATAAAGACAAATAGCAGAAAAGAACCTCAAAAGAATCACAGCTGGGGTGGGAGGGGAGGGAGGTTTACATTTTCTTCCTGAAGAAGGTCAGATGTTTATTCAAGCCTATCCAAGGCTTTTGAACAGAGCATGGGCTGTGCTGGAAAYGTCATGAGAACAGTATTTCCTGGAGAATGGAAGGGATATCTGTCTTCCGAGCAGCCATCCTTGGAGTGCTTTACTGTTTTTAGATTTTGACAATGCAGAAGGTGTACTGAAATACAAGTTGCAGAAACATATCCTATTCCCAAAGAAGTTACTTGAGTAAAGTGAGCTGAGTTCTTGCAATGACCTACACTGTGGCAACAAGAATAAAGCATGTTTTATTTCTTGCCATTTATCCTCTGCCCAGCACTGTGAGTTCTTCCCAAATGACTACCTGCTGTAAGTGGGAGGGGACAGTGCCTTTATCTAGGGTTTTGCTAGTCAACATGCATTTTAACAGTCACAGTGCTTTTTTACCATCTCCCATTTTTACTCATTTTAGGAGAACTTTGAAACATTATTATCAAGGCTCAGCTCTTTCTCTTTTTTTTTCTAAAGGTTAATTAAAATAATCAAGCTGCATAAAATATTGGAGTATGGAAAAGTAAGGGAAAGACAAAACTACTAAGTAAGCGACCTTGATTTGGTAAGTTAGACGTTTCAGTGGATCCAGTCACTACCGAAAATCAGGCGTTCATCTTCACTTGGAAGCAGCCTCACACTTCAGACAGAGATGCCTCTAGTAGAACTGTTGGGAGGATAAAGCACCTGTTTGCCCTTGGTTTCATTTTGACACTTGAATCTTCAGGCTCATAACTGCACTATTTACTCTTTCCAGGCTTCATGTACAGACTAAATATTCACAGAAAGAGGTATATTTTCATCAAAACCCATTGTGTAATGTAGCTTATAAAAGCATCAGTAGCACATTTACAATATGACAGAGCTTTTTAAAGCTGGACATCTTAACAACCGTTTATGGAAGGTAGCTGTGAACATGAGCACAGACAAGAAGCTGATATCCTCTTTGCAGAGGTAAGCAACAGCATCAGACAATGCAGCCACAGCCTCATGTGGAAGCACTAGGAGCTGGAACTATTGCTCGCCTAATAAAATACGGGAATCCAGAGAGACTTGCAAAGTATGATTTTTGGAATTTTGGAAATTATCTTGGGACACACTGAATGGGCAAAAGCTTACTGTGTCCTCCAATCCTGACTCATAATTAACATTTGATTTCTAAAAGCATGGCAATCTTGTATGTTCTTTTCAGTAACAGCATGTGTTCTGTATTCATAGGAAATCAAAGTTGTATGATGTTTACATTTCAGCAGCATGCTTCAGAGAATGAATTTAGCCATTCAAAGCAGAGCTACTTTTAAATAATATTAAGATGACAAAAAAGGCATGGAATGGAGAGGAAAGGATGAAGATACATTCCTCACCTGCTAAAATCACATCCTTATTATGCCATCTGTTGCCTTGGGTTCTATGATCTGGAGAAAAAATAAACAATGGTCTAAAATAAAGCTGCTTAAACCTTTTGTGAGGAATAATGTAATGGCACTCACAGCCCTGCCCGTATCTGGACCGTCCTTTTCTCAAAGTGAGACCCATCCTCTCCAGCTATCTGGGATCATCCTACCCAGCAGCTCTCTGGTGCTTTTTCTGCAGGGAGGAGTGTGGGAAGGCTCAGTGGTTTACAAACCCTTGATAGTTCTGTGCTGCCTTTCAGTTTAAGGGCCTGGTACACTTTACATTATTAGCTGTCAGGGGAGAGTTTTCAGGGAACTGTTCTTTGCTCACTCACCACTGGTTGTTTTGGGGTGGGTGAGTGGCTGTATGACTCTCCGCACCAAAACAAGTGTCTGTTAAGTCCAGAATAGGAAACTTTGGATATCTGAACAGCAAAACTCTTGTTCACCCAGGACTCCCCTTGTCTGACCAGGAAAATTGGTATTCTTAGAAAAAAACCTGTTTCCCAATCAAATCCTTGTTCCTACAAATGTATGCTAGTAGGGAGTAAAAGAGGAGCATAAATATGTTTGAATCAAACAGCACTTGTGAAAATACACATGTATGCATCTAACCACAAGTTACAGACCCTCAAGTACTGACTGCTCACCAAAAGGGGACCCACTTCCTGAGGCCACCTTCCTGCACCGGTCCTGCCTTAGTTTACCATCCATTTCTCCAGGACTGGCTGGTAAAGGGGGACAATCAGCTGCAAACGCAGCAAAGGCTGGTGTAGCCAGAGCAGCCTTCCTAGCATGGCGGATCTGTGCCTGGCCTAAACAGTTCGGCCCAGAAGTAGAGTGCATTAATCTGGCAGGAGTGCACACAGCCTAACACACCTGTGTGGCTTGTTGCAACCCAAGGTACTTTGGGTATCTATGTGATGCTGAACCGTGCTGTGTAGACAAACATTTGTGTTGTCTTTCAGGAGAAAATCTACCCTTCAACTGTGCAGAGAAGTTGGAGAAATTTGGATTTATCGAGAAATGATTTCTTTTTTGTTCTCTTCAGGTAGCAGTTGTTGGGGTAGTAGCTATAGACCTCTTTTGSAAGGTGTACAAAGCAGAAAATAAAATTAGGCAGCTTTAAAGATAAGGACAGTTGCTTTAAACAAACTGGAATTCATCACCTAATTTCTTACACTGATGCAGTGTACAAATGCACTACACAAACATCATAAGCACATTTCCTTTCTTTACAACTTCTTGCTTGCTGCAGATCCCTGCATTTATTAAGGATGAAGAGACAGGTTTGTGTGCCACCTCCGAAGCTAGGATCTGGCTTCAGCTGATGGTTCTCCTCTTGATTTGTGAACCAGCCTTGGCGGTCAGTTCTGTGAGTTCTTYACAAGGTATGCAGGGGTTCCCTGAAGTTTACATCGCATGGCAATGAAATGTGATAATTCCACATAGTTTTTGCTATTGAGGAATGAAATATGTATTTAGTGAACTGTTATGAAATGAAAGAAATTAGTTTATAAGTGAAACCAGTGTCTTTGAAATCAGTAAAGTGCTTTCTATTAATATTGGTGAGCCTTGGTGGTCAGCATACGTGCATTTGTACGAACAATACAGAAAGTCGTTGGAAAGATGACTGGTATCACAAAGTGTTAGAGACACAAAAAAAAAAATCCCACAAACCATTCCATGCGACTGGTTGCCATGACTTTAATGTCCTTGGCATGTGTTTTGTGTCAAAATACCACCAAGCAGTGCATGTTTGCTGAAACGCCAGTGTTGTAGGTATGTATTATGGCATATATTAACAGAAAAGCTGGGGGGGGAGGGGGGGGCTCAGTGACACATTCTGATTAATTGGTTAACAGGGGCTTTCTGATACTCATTACAGCTATTCAGCCATATCACCTTCTAAATCTGAAGACACAATTTTATCTGAGAGTCCATATGGCTTATCGGGAACTGTGCATATAGAAAAGTACCACAATCCTGAACCAAGATAATATTTATCTAATAGACCATAACAGCTTGGAAAGAGTCAATATGGTCTCCCATTTGAGCATGCATTTTGATATGCATTCTAGCTATCCAAACACAAGTCATTTACATTGCAAGCTATCTGCCTGGTAAATCCATATTTAGGTAATTCTAATAACAGATTTTTTTTTTACAAGAGAGATTATAAAGATCACTTGGATGTATTGTAGTCCATGTACTAATTTGGAAATCACTTAGTATTTGCCTGATAGATTGTAATGGACTCTGATGGAGCTATTGGCTTTTATCAGCTAAACCCATATTTTGGTATGTAAGCAAATTTGAAAAAGCAAAATATTTGCAGAATAATCAGTCGGGCTGCTCTCCCTGACTTACAGCATCCTGCCTGCTTTGAGTCACCAAGCTGATGAAAGGAGCAGACTGTCTGCTACCAGGGCCCAGATCGAGCAGAAATGAGCCATTACAGTAAATTCTCCTGTATCCCTTTAACTCAGAGAAACTCCAGACTATAAAAAGCACGTTGGTGGAGGTTTAATGCCTGAGTACAAAGTGAGAAGGTAACCCTGCTCACCTGATCCCCTACAACTCTGCAGAGAAAATCCTGTGGTGAAGTCATACTCGCCTTGTAAGTGCTGAGTGGGTCCCTGGCTGGGTGTTCAGAGACAGTGTAGTTAAATGGGTTTAATTCTTCATATTTTCTCTACCATTGTCCCTCTACTGGAAAAGGGAAGGAAAATGCAGAGAAAAATGGAGGGAAAGCAGGGAGCACGGGAATATGGAAAAAACAAAAGTAGCAACAAAATGTTTAGGTTTTATTCCAGTGTTTTTATACTGTTTCAAGTAAAGGATTGGAACGTGTTCAAAGACAACATAAGTTTTCATGAAAAAGACACTTAGAAATCAACTTTCTGACAATAAAATTCTTTTTGATGGCAGCATTTTGGGCAATCACAGCAGATGAAAAGTAGATCTTCTGAGGAGGGACTGCTCGAAGTCACAGAGTGGCCCCTCGGCATAATCTCTGCGAACCCAAGCGGGATAAAGGTGCCTGTACACTGAATATAGAGGGACCCCATGTGGCTGGTATGGACTATGATGTGCCTAATTCCTAAACGAATTGAGATGAAACCTACCCAAATTCTCCATCGTCACCAACTCCTATTCTGGAAGATACATGGAAAAACAGCCAGGCAGTACCTTACTATGAATGTCCATTAGTCATCAAAGCAAATCTCCCCACCTATCCAGGTTTACAGTCTTTTTAAGTAAATTGATTTCAATGATCTGTGTATTCCACCCAAGTCATTTGGTGCCATTTCCAGAAAAGGCAGGATGTGCTGACATGGAGTGGAATGGGAAGAGAATTATTCTGTGTTGGAACCATGCAGAGAGCAAGGGACCTTGTGTGCTAGAGTTTTGGTAGGTCTTAATGCAATCATGCATACATAGAGTTGCAGTTATTACATTTATGAATCATTTATGAATGCAGCCACAGAATACCAAAATTAAAATTCTGATAAATAATGTAAACTGAAATGCAAATTTTTATCAGATCTGACTTTTCTGGAGGAGTATCAGTAAGATGGCAGCTGACATAGTGCCAGTAAGATAATATTAATATAATGAAAGGTAGTACTTAATTTGCTTGAGAATGCATTTAGATTTGATTATTGAGGATCTGTTGTCAGCCGTTAGGCAGCTAGAACAGCTGTCAAGATCTAACAGAACAACTGCATTACCCAACTCGATCATACTGGCTAAATAAATAAATAAATATAATCCATATTCTACTGAAACTACTGAAGAAGCAAGTTACTGTGTGGCAGAAGTGAAGGTGACAGATTGTGGCCAAAGAGGCTGYGCTAACCACTGCAGCTTTGCTTCAGTTTTTAAGAGGAGGATCAGAGAAGAACATGCAGAAAAGAAATGGGCCTGTTCCTGCCCTGCCACATCTTGCACCTGCCTTGCAAAGTGAGTGAGGAGAGAAAGCAGGCCTGTCCCCAGTATCCGTTGCTCAGGTTGGTGTAGCAGAAGGGTATCTAGAAAGCCCCAAGCCTGCTACTGCGTATTCTGCATAGTGAGTAAGTGTGCCTACATTTCCTTTCCATTGAAAGAGCAACGCAGATTCAACAGCGTATCTCTCAGAGGCTTTCTACATGCCTTCGTGCCTTATCTGTCACCTACCAGCCTCAGTCCTTGCTCTTCCTCACTTGCTACTGCCATCAGACCAGGGTAGTTGTGTCTAATGTTCCCAGCAGAATGCCAATCCCACGCACATCTCTGGCTCTGCCTCCTGCTCTGGTCTTCAGCCACATATATAGATTTTGTCTCAGTGCAGTATTTAAGCATTTGCTTAATCCCAAGTTCTTGAGCCCATAATATTATCCCTATTTTAAAGAGGTGGCATCTGAGACAAACATCTAAGTTATTACATTCAGGAAAGCAGGTGTTTAACATCAGTGAGACTGTTCAGTGTTTAAAGCATGTATTCGCAGAATCACAGCCCCAAACACATACATGCCTCAGTTTCCCTGCTGTCACTGTGGGAGATGCCATTTACTCATGTCCCAGTTGCGTGCTGAGCTCCCACTGGTCGTATGTTCATAATGTACCTGGAAAAATGCCATTAACTTTTCCAAAGGTCTGTATTGCCTCGCTTGAATTTTAACTGGTTTCGTTCATAACCACCAACGTTCTTTCCCTGTAAAGCGTGTCTGTGCGTAATTTCTTTATGGGTGAAATCAAAATACATCAGGAAAGTTCCTGAATAACAAAATGCAGCACTCCAGCCTCCTGGAGTTTAATTATATTTGTATGCCCACTCCTGCTTCAGTGACTCTTTCAGAGGTTCCCACTCACAGCTGCAGCTAAGTGGGCACGTCTTACAGTGACAGATTGTATGTTTATATATATTATATATATATATGAAATTGTATACATAGTTTTGCATTTTTTTTCTCCCCTCCCACTCACTGATGTGATAATCACACACTTGCTATTTAAACCCCAATATATGTTATTATGATACTTTGAACAAAAGTATTGCTCACCTTCACCCCTCATGTTTTGCAGAACCCATGTATTTCCCTGCTTACGCGTCCTCATTCCTGATTTGACAAGGTGCTCATATAATTAATGCTAGTGAGCCTCTTCTTTGACCATCTGCTTGTCAGCCCAGCAGAAGTATTTCCTGTACCAGTTTTCTGAGCTAGGTCTGACAGTTGACCATGAGAGCTTCAGATCCAAATCAAACATAGTGATACAACCAATACTTTCCTCATAGGACTCTGGAAACTACTGTGTCAAACTTGTATTTACCTGAAAAATGCCATGTCCCCTCAATACTGTAAAGTTCTCAAAGTTTTAGGCAGTCACACTGGGGGGAAAAAAAGCTATGATTCTTGGCTTACATTTTTAAATCTGTTTGCTTCAACCAAACTTGTGCTTCCTTTGTGTTCACTTTCTTTGAATATTCATGTGGCTGAATTCTGTTTCCATTAACATTCACAGAAAGTGAACCTCAGAGCTTCACATACATTTGCAGAAGCAGCATTTTACATTTGCACACTTAGGTATTCATAGCTAAAAGCACTCACTCAAGGAACGAAATCACTACCATTTAGCCAGCCAGTCCCATGCAAAACTCTTTATTATCCACAAAGAACTAATTTTTGATTCAGCTATGGAGATTTTTTTTTGCTTGCTCACAAAAAATTTAATGCATTTAAATAATCCAAGGAGGCCACTACTTTCTGTAGATTTGCGCAAGTGGAAGAAAAGCTTAGACGGGTTATGTATTAGGAAGTATTTTTTTAGAATTTGGATCCTCCTGCCACAAAAGCATGACCTCTTGTAGATCTTAGCAGTATAGAAACTATGACACACAGCTGAGCAGATACAGGCTTTTCAGCGGAGATGTTACACATCCACCTGACACAGTTAATTAAAATGTCACTTCTATAGGAGTAAAGGGAGATGAATGTGAGCCAAACAGCTGAGCAGAGAATTTTGTTTTGCCTTTGAGCAATTCACTGTAATTTTGTTTAAACATAGAGATTTTTTCCCATTGTATTGATCGCTATAAAGCTACAAAATTTTACTCTAAAAAATAGGCATATTCAAATCATTTTCTTTGCAGTTTAACACTTACTGATCTTAAACTGAAACTATTCTTTTCAGACTGTTCAGTGTTGTGGCCTGCCATACTAACATCAATGGAAAGACCCCTTTTGGTTTCCGAGGGAGTTATAACAATAACTGGGGGGGGGGGGGGTGTTTAGCATCAAGTGCTGTACTAAGTGACAACGCGGGGTTAAGTCATCCTCCATCAGGGTATATGAAGTAGCATGTGGTTTGTTGAAAATATAGCCTAAATGCAAATGCTAAATTTGCACAAATGTCAGGAGCATGTTAATGGTATGTGTTGATGGCACAAAGCTGGTAGGTGTTCCCAAACAGAGAAGAATTGGGATGTTGTACAGAAGGAATTGCATGACACTTTGGACTAGAATAATGGAAATGCGGTGAAATTAATTCAAAGCGCAAAACACAAATGGATGAGCCTGTCACTAACATCCAAAATACCTACTGTAAGTGGGATCTCATCACTGGGAAATCACTGAGAAATCATGAGTTGATGGTAGGGCAGCTGTGAGACACCAGCCTGGGGAGTTGTGAGGTTATCTTCAGCTACACCAGGGGCAGTATTTCTGGGAGAGTTAGGGATGTATTAAAATGAAGTATCATGACCTGGTGGGCTGATCTGGTGGTTCACTACTGCCTTAAAAAGGGAGACATTAGTCTCTTACCCTTTCCCTGCTCTCGGGCATGTGGTCCCACTCTCTCGTGCACTCATGTGCTCTAGCTTTCCTCAGATCCTTCTTACAGTATTCTGCAGCCTGTCAATCCAGCCTCCTGTCATTTTTGGTAACCAATGAAAAAAACAATGTTTTTGCTGAGTTAATAAGCTGAATCCATTTGTGGAGGGATCCAGAGAGACCTGGATCTGCCACATGACAAACAACAAGAGCATATAGCTGGGAACAGAGGTGAGGAAAACAGAAAGGAATAGGTCCTTCACCTGTTGGGAAGTGGCTGTTAGATCACTGCATCTCATTTTGGGGAAAATGCTGTCATAATGTCTTTGACTAAGGCTATGGATAGGTGCTCATCTGAAACACTGCATACACTGTGATGTCTACACAGGGATGGGACAGCTTTTGTTAAGTGGTGGTATCTTTGCAGAGGACCCAGAGAGGGCAGGGTGTTCAGACCCTCTCAGAGCAGACATGCTCTTAGAAAAGTCAGAGGTTGGGGCTTGCTTGCCAGTTGAACAATTTATACTGCCAGGTGCCAGCCTTTGTGAGAGAATTATTCTCAGAAGGCCTAGGCTAGATCTCCAGTCTGAGATAGGAACTCATCAAGGAGCAGCAGACAGCACCCTACCTCCAGGGATCGCTCAGACTCCCCAGATACCTTATAGTCTCACTTGCTGTGCACAGCTGCTGCAAACACCATTATGTGGTGTTATATGGTCCTTTCTGTAAACTTAAGGGTTTTTTTCCCCCAGTTATTCCTACTGAAAAACTGGTCCAGAACCTGATTCCTCTACTGGATAAAAATCTTCTGATTTCCAGCCTAATTGTATTCAAGACCAGTGTACACAGGGGATCAAGCAAACTCAACAGTAAAACAAGAGACCATGCAATTAGCAAGAACATATGGTGAGGCTCTTAGTTACAGTGTTGGAGGCAAATGGTCAYGAGGAAAACAAATACAAAATGCAATTCTACTCAGAGATGGCAACCAAACTCCAGTACCTAGACCCCCCAAGACACTTTTCAGCTGCCAAGAATCACGAATTCCCAGAAATGCCCTGCCTTCCAAATGACTCCCTGATTTCCATTTCTGCTCCTATTTCTGCTGTTGTAGCAGCTTCAGAAGCTGAGACCTAGTTTTCATCCAGTAGCCCCTCCCTGGGCATCCCTTCAGCATCAGGAACTTTCATCTCACCTTACAGCCACTTATCCATCTTCGTTAGAGGGGCTCTGGTACATGTGACACAAATGTAAACAATCTTGATGACTCTCTCAGGATCCAGATCTGGTATATTGACAGGGATCGCGTCACCATTGCCCAGTGTGCAGGTGATCGGTCCGCACTAGCCATGCCATGAAGTGCTCTCTCCCCTTGCAGATGCTCCCTTATTGCTATGCCAGAAGTTGGTGGTTCTCAGCATCCTTCCAGGGGCACCCAAGGGGATGCAGCACAGAGGTGAGGGGTACCAGGGATACAGCTCTATAAAATGCCACAGGCAGTGGGTAGGCACAGATTCTGTGAAGCTTATGATTTCCAGCAGGTTGCCAACTTTCTATAAAGACTATCCATTATTAATAAAAATGGCAGCAGACATGGCCATGAAATGCTGCTTGAAAATGCTTTTCCAACAACTGTTTTCACCTTTTCTGGAGCCTCCTTTCTGAGGTTTCTTCCCTCCCCCCAATCTTTCTCTTTGTTCCTGAAAAAAAGAATTAGTCATTTGTGGAAATATCTTCAAAGAACCATTGCCATTTTAATTTCGACTTCTGCATTTATACCATAACTCACTCTTTTTGCTTTGGAGAGAGTGATTTATATCCATGGCTGAAAGTTCAAATTTTGGGTTGGGGCTATGTGATTTGGGCTGCATTGGCATTGCAGTATTTTGACTTTGTGGATTTTTTAAAACATAAAATTCTTTTGACTTGACAGGCCTAAAAAGGGGGGTAATGGCACCCAAGTGCTTTTATCTCTTCTCTTACACGATTTCAACAATAATACAATAATTTTCATTTTAAAGTGCACTAATGCCATTTTAATCATTTATTGGGCAACTAATGCAATATAAAGGAAAGGATGAAATGGAATATTTGTGGCTGCAGAGACAGATATCATTATTCAAGGGTAGAAGCATGTGAAAGGGTAAAGGGGGTTTAAAGAGATACTCTTTTGTTGTACTTAACACTGATAAATGACATACAAATCAGGATAACAGGGCAGAGCTCCTGTCAGGGAGACAATGATAAATGTGGAAGCTGGGACAGAAAGGTCCACTAAACAGAAATCTGTATATGACATGTTGTACATTTGATAGACTCATCTGCATGGCCTGACTAATCCGCAAAGCGTTCCCCTTCTCTTGCATTATGGCCCTCGAGCCCATCATATACAATCATTCAGCTCATGTTTGCTTTCCCATTTTCATATGGCAGCAAAGATCAATTCCCCTTAATCAGAGCAATGCACAAGGCTAAAAACAGTGAGGAAAACAGTCTTGTACAAATATAATTGATATCTATTTAAGGCTAATCATTATATAATATGAAACAAAAAGCAAACAGACCTTATCTATTATTACTGCTGTCTCAAAAAAGAAATCTCCTTCCTTTTAAGAAAATGCCCAGCATCAGCCTGATGGTAGAAAAATACCCTTTTAAGAGAAAACAAAATCCCCAATTATATCTTCTTTATGAACAAAACAGAAAATCTGTGATTCATGCATTAAAACTTCATACATCCCATGCCCCCAAGCAACATGACCCATACTTCTCAAATGTCCTCAGCGTCAAAGAGGAAGACAGAGGAGCGGAGACAGCCATAAAAGGCATTCACATCCTCAAGAAGCAATTTTAACAGTTCACAAAGAAAAAAAAAATCCCAAGAATACACTCATGCAACATTCACTGTACCTTCTTAACAGATGACTAAGGCTTGTACTTTCAATAGGAGGAATGTGCATGAAGGGATAAGTGTGATATCAGGTAAGAATATAAAGGAAGATTGAATCAAAGTAATTCAGCAAGATTGAAGGAAGATTAGAGGCTGATGGTCAGTCCCTTTTGGATTTCTTTAAGCATATAGACATTTTTACTGGCATGTACTTCCAGTCTCACTACGTGCTGGGAGTCTGACAGATGTAGTATTGAGTTGCCAAGTTCTAGGTGGGAACACTTTCTACATTACAGCAGGTTATGAACATAAGTGAGTATCAGCTCATACCTTAGGTGCAGCTACTGTACGTACGCCTATGGGTGCCAATATGCATTGACGCACTCTGAGAAGAGGTAGGTCACAGGGACAACATCGAAACATGGATTTCAAAGCTGCCCAGCTTCAAATCTGTGAGTCTTGGGGCTTGGACTGCAGTTCAGAGCTACCTTACAATACACTGGCCTCATTCGTGACTTCCCACTTCTCGTACAATCCTGGGGAGTGACATACCAAGTGCAGAGGCACATCTGCTCTCCATGCCACAGCCATCTCTTGCTCAGTGAATTTGGGATTGTGAAAGAGAATGGGACAGAACCTAGTCTCCCTTCTCCAGCACTGTGMAAGGGAGACAAAAAGAGACAGCAAACGTGAGTATATGTTTCCTTTTCTGCTGAAAACTCCCTCTTCCAAGGTCTACTGGAATTGTGCCAGGGATCAAAGATAGCACTGTCAAAAATGTTGTGTAGGGAAAAAATGTTGTACAGGGACATAGGGCTTCCATATAGTGGATTTTGCTTTCCAAGCAGTCAGTCAGTTCAGGAATGGGTTCTCCAATCTATCCTGCAGAGTAAAGGAGGGCAGAGGCCATCTCTGCAACCCAGCAGCTGGGGAGAAACCCCAGCGATGGATCCCTGCAGGGTTGGTCAACCCCAGAACCGCTCTTGTCGGTTGTCCATGCAGGAAGAATAAGACCCATAGATTTTAACACAACAGGGGCCTGGTCCATTGGGGCCAGGGAGCTGAGTGCCCTCAGACAAGCTGCAGAGTCTGGGTGAACCTTCTCCTTTTAATCTTATGCAGAAAAGATCTCCTTAAATAAATTCTAGCATATCTGGGGCCACTGCTTCATAGATGCTATTTTTAGTATTAATATAAAGTGGCCTGAACACTGTAATGACCTGCTAACGGCCTCTGCTACTATACATTCATCTCCTTAGCCTCTAGATCTGATGTGTGCTCCCTATACTAGAGGCAGTGGGAAGGAAAGAGTGCACTTGTTTTTAATGAGACTTTTCTCCTCACTGCAGCTCAGTAACACTGGCTCTTGCCGTGAGAAGGGCTTGTCTACCCTCACATTTGCACATGTACTCCAGGCATACTCTGCATAGCATCAGTACTGCAAAGTCAGTAAGCAACAAGGGTTCATACACTCATCAAAGGGCCTACAAAATACCCCGGCGCATGGATCCATTTTCATGATATGTTACCTTGATGCAGCTTCGCTCTGAACAGATTGATTTGGGAAGGAAAGAGGGAGAAGGGAGGAATATAATATGCTATCCCCCACATGCTGCTTTCTGTCTTAACTTGTCACCTTTTGTAATGCAAGTAACAGCTAGCATCACGATGCAGAAATCTCCCGCGAGTCACTGGAATCAAGCAGCGTATTAAAATAACAGACTTCACAATCATGATTTTGAAAGAATGATTATTACAAGAGTTTCTCCAACTAAATTGCATTTCTACTATTGAATCTGAATATTGATTTCAGCAGTGGAAAAGTTGGCCCTTTGGAATGGAATGAATGAAAAATATGCTGCATTTCCCTTTTTTCTGTATTACAGTACCTTTTTGGTATTGAAATAATAAAAAGGGGTAGTTTTTTAAGTGTTAGCTGTTTATTATGTATACCTTGTTTCTTCATCTCATTCCTTTAATTTTTCAACAAAAAAAGAAGAGCTGAAATAAACTCTAGGGGGATTCTTTTGAAGAAGAAAAGTGTATTCAATAGTAATGTAAAATGCAAATTAAATATTTGTTCAGTGTTTAGTTATTCCTTGGAGACTAAAAGAAATTCTTCATCATGACCTCTATGCTGACCTTCACATCAAATTAGAAACTTTTAGTGTTTATGTGGAACCATGTACATTGTCCCTATAAGCAATTGTAAAGAAGAAATGGCTATTTTACAGCAATTGCAATTTGTTTCAAGGATCTGTATTCATTTTGTGAAATATCTGCTCAGTGAAGACTACAATTTACCTTTTTACAATTTCATTTAATGATCTGACATTTGAGACACTTCCTAATTAATTCTGTCTCTGCCTAAGCCAGCTGTGATAAATATAACCTGTGCATACAGCATTACATTGTCGCGTTTAGAAAATATATCCAATAAGAAAAGGTGAAGCTTCCATGATAGGAGGTTCATATCAAGCGTGTTGTAAACCATGAAACTCTTATTGTTAATCTGAAATAGCTACTGTACTAAATAGCTAGCAGGAGATGCTGCCCCAAATAACAGTGGAAGTATATCCTGCTTAGTTCTTCACAGAACATTTCTAACTAGCAGTAAAAGTTGTTTTTTAGCACACTCAAGCAGTTACTTCTGAGCTTGGCATTTGTAGGATGGTTGTTTACAGAGAGCTCACTAACCAAAATAGTTCTCATATCAAATCCAGTCACACGGAAGCGGTCGTTGTGAGGAAATTTGGCAGCAAAGTAGTGTGTATAATCCCCCTCATAAAATACAGGTTTCAGTCTCGGACAAAGACGGAAGGTGGGCTGTATCACATCGCTGCCTCAACCAAGGGATACTTGGGTTGAAAAGATAATGGTACAAAAATGGTTGACTGCAAATCAGTGAGTGATAATTTTTAAAGGGGCTTTAAAAGCAGTAGCTGAGACACCTGTTAACACTTATGATTTACAGCGCCCGTTGCACTACCTTGAAGAGCAGACTCTGTTAATGGTGTACATCCAGCCAAAGAGATTACTTATTAATCAACAAATGGAAAAGCACTTTTAAATCTGACAAACATTTCCTGATACTGCCCTAAAATCATGCACTACGAGTTCAAGCTTTCTCCTTGTATTTTTACTTCCATAGAAGTATTCCAAGTTTTTCTCTTTTAGTTTGATAAAATTAAACAAGGAATGTGAAAGGGCAGTGTTACGTGCCACAAAAGTTGTGTGTTGTTTTTCTTCTCAAGAAGCAAAAATTCTCCAGAATAAGATATGACACATCCTCAGCTAGTCATTATTTGCTATATAACAGAACATGCTGTGGAGGAAATAGCAATTGTAAAAACTGAAATAAGTTTAATAGTTTTAAGTTTTCGTTTCTATGGTGACTTAATAAATATTCTCTCCAAGATAAATTTAGATACTCAGGAACATAAATGTTTCCTGCCTTCTGTCTCAGACAAAAATAGAATCCTATTTACACTGGGATACAAATTTAGTCACATCATCGCCACTTTCTTGAGTGACTGTTATTGTTACAGAAAAGTAGTGAAAATGATGGCCATAAACATTAGTTTATTTAGCTGAGAAAAAAATTGTGATTTGGCAATCATGGTTGGCCTGGCAATAATGGACGTAGATCTGATAAGGAAAAGGAAAGGGATATTCTGCAGCTCTCAGGAGCTCCAGCGTGAGACGACGGCAGCTTTGCTACAGACATCACTCCTGAAACACGCAGCGGCAAGAGGAGCAGCCCGGCCATCAGGGACGACTTGTCTGCCTAAACGTGTCCATTCCTTACGACTGTGCTATGCATGGTCGAGGCCTGGTGTGGCAGCCTCAGCGTGTGTGAGCCAGCCCCACTTCAGCCACGAGTGCTCTGCAAATTGGGATTTGCAGGAACAGGCCCTGTGACGTCCGTTGTGTGAAGTTTTGAGCTTTCATGGTAGTCCAAAGTGACACGACGGCATTTTTGCCTTGCTTACTTTTCCTCTTGTATTTGTGGAATGAATAACTTTAGGTCATGTTGGGTCTTTGATTTTTAACCAGAAATAATGTTTAACCAGAAATAATGTTTAACCAGAAATGACTTCTCTGTTTGGAGGAGTTATTCCATTTGAGAGGCAGCACAAGTGAATGGGCCCTGGAGGCTTTCATGCAGGTTACAACTGTTTTCGGTTTTGTAGTGGAGGTGTCCCTCCAGTGGCTTCTCAAAAAACTGCAGCATTAGAAAGGAAGTGATATTTTATAGTGCTGAATGAAATCAGGTGCTATCATGTCTCCCGAAGCTAACAACATTCCTTATTACCTTAGAAAAAATGTAAATATCAGCTGGATGAATTAGGCAAAGTGAGGCTGACGTTCACTTGTCCTGATGGCATTCAGAACTATCAGACTGGTAAGAAGTGTCAGCATGTTTTTCTGTTTAATGAAAAAGAACTATTACTATTTTTATTACCTGATTGTGTATTGACATCTACCCAGTTCTTGGAGTCTTAATAACAAACCCCTGAATACAATTTTTAACCCAAAGAGTTTATTATCTAAGTGTAAGAAAAAATATACAGGAAATATGGGGAATCATGAAAAAATATTTACTTAGCATAATATACTCTTGTAGTCTGTGTAATGTCAAAGGTTTTTTTTCTTAAGCCTTATGGCAAAGGTGAATTTATAGAAGAGCTTTGAAGGCAGGTAATAATGTAGCTTTGTGGCTGTTTGCAGGATGTCTATCCCAAGCCCGAGGGCCTGATGGAAGAAAGGTGCTTGCCAGAAAATTTAACAAGCGGATGATGGCACCAGGCGGGGAGAAACCACCTCGACAGGGAATGAAAGCTGGTGTGTAAGGTGGGGAACCAGCCAAGATGGGCCCTGAGAGCAAAGGCAAGAAGTTTATGTTCAATACAACTGAGAAAAAGATGTCAGTGAAGGCCTGGGAAAAGAGGAGTGAGAGGTGATCCAGTGAGAGCGTGACTTTTGATACATCCTTGGATAGGACCAGGGTAAGGCTGCATTTCTCAAGGGCAAAGGAGAGGAACCTCCAATAATCTAGGTACAAAACAACAAGTCCCCAGTGTACATTGCTGGGAAAGGCTGGCTGTTGGGGAAGTCAGCCAAGCAAGAAGCAGTGAGCTTTTAGGTACTCACAGCTCGGCTAAATCCCAGCTAATATGATGGCCCATTTAGCAGTCTTTGTGCCAGGCATTGCCATGGCTAGGAAAGGATGTGGAAAGGAGGGGACATTGCGAGGAGAGACTAAAAACTAAACTGAAACCAATGGCTGAATATCCACAAGGACATGCCAGGATTTTCGTCTGGACAGCAAAGGCAGGAGTCAGCTCCTGATTAGGACACAGACCTCTAGGTGTCTGCCTGGGTGGCTGGTGTCTTGGGCCCCGTTACAGTCAGGGTCAGTCTGGCCAGTGGAGCCCAGAGGGCAATTTGGCCACCCAAAGGCACGTGCTTACTTTGGGCTGAGCTCAATTTTTTTTTAATTGTTCTGTACAAGCTGAGTGAGGATTTTTGGAGTCCTAGATGGACTTCCTTGAAAGGTAGCTTTTTCTGTTTGTGGATTAGATCTAACCAGACAATTTAAGTGAGAGATGCTTTTTATCCTCATCACAGCATGGCCCATCACAAAACATGCGAGCGCAATTCAGTCCACAGTTCAGCAAGGCACATAAATAAATGTGTGTGTAACTAAAAGATTTGTCCCATCCGAATCCAGGAAACAACTCACACACTTAAATTCATGTAAACACTTAACTTCTTTTTACCAGAATCACAGAAAATAATTCATTCAAGTACTACCAGGAAGCAGAGCATAAGTCTCTTCCCCAGTGTCACTGACTTTTAAAGCAGTCAAATTTTTACCATTTAACATTAAAATGTAAGAAGTGTTGCGGTCTTTATTTTTGGATGTGGTTTTACTTCGCTATAGAGCTGCTTAATTCTCTGCCATATCTGGAATGACATTTGCCATGGATGTCAGCCAATGTGTCTGTGAAAGTTTTTCTGGTTCCCTGGAAACCTTCCCTAACATCCCACCCCGCCTGAGGTTTAGACAATGACATATCTCAGTGTTACATACTTCCCATGCTTCGGTTCTGAAAGGATTTTTATTTTCCCCTTTGCACATGAAGACCTGGCATATCCTCGATCTGCTTTTGAGACATTCTTGAAATAGTCGAGATGCTCGGTATTTAAGAGAAATATTTATTTTACAGTTCACAGCCATGGGCAGCTGGCCTGCCTCAGAGCCCATTGACTCCATTGGGAACTGGCCCAGGCCAATACCGGCTGCTTTGCACCGGCCAACACATACACGACTGACTGAAAGCGTAAACCTGGGAACTGAAGGAATTGTGCCACCAGCTAATAAAAAATGAGCTTATGTAGATAATACAAAAAAGAAGGATGTTTAGCCTGCAATTTTAAGAGGATTTACCTTCACCCAAGCCTTAAACGGTTTAGAGAGCCACTGAAATGCAGATCTGGGCTCCAGTCCAGCACTCCCTGGGAGCAAAAGAGGAGACACATATCACTATCACTGGGACCAGGCTCCAGCCGCAGAGACCCCAGCAAAGGCTCCGCGGCGCCTGTGACATTGCTTCCAAAGGGAGGGCATTCAGCACGAAAGCGCCAAGTCCAGCAACGAAAACAGGAATACAAGTTGTTTTACTGTAAAATAAAACATGTAGTAACCACTTCATAAGAACATTCTTCAGGCTCTTTCTCCATGTAGACAGTTCCTCAAGTGCTTCCTCGGGCTATATCAGCGACATTTCCAGCAGCTGGCTTTTCGCATTGTCTCCTCTTTGCAGAGCAGCTGTTCCTTCCAAAATAAGTGGGTTACTTCTGCTGGCATTTTTCCTTTTATATGTACAATAACACAGGTAGCACAATACCAAACAGATGCAACGTATGATATCCATAAACTATAACAGCAACATCTCTCTCAAGCCCAGGGGGGTTACTTAATTCATCAGCTTTAATGAGTGTTCAAGCAGTTTATGGCATGTACTGATTCATGCCATCTAAATGTGACTATGTAACTAATATCATATAATTCTTTTTAAGCAAAAAAACCTATGGTCTCATGCAAAAAAATGGCATCTGTGCTACACTGAGGGCTCATGTTTTGGCAAATAAATTTGGTTAGGATTTAGGCTAGTGGTTTTAAATAAAATCTTCTTATACTAAAAGCAAGTTTAACGCTTTCTAATATTAGTTCTGCTCCTGTGCTGTGTCAATAAGAAGGGGCCAAGACAGTGCAAAGAATAACTAGCTTCCATAAGAAACCTAGTGGACAGATTTGGAGGTGTAATGCCAACGGGGTGACTTTTATTCCCTATTTGTGAAATCTGTAAGCAGTTCTTAGTAATAAAGGATATACATAACAAATTACAACTAAAGAGAAGAGACAGCACGAGACTTGAATTAATAATATAGTGATTTCCAACCAAGTGTCAAGGTCAAAGAGCATTTGATAGCAAAATCAGCAGCCATTATTTTCACGTGCCTATGTCTTGTCCACAACCATACATTATGCTGAAATAGCTGTGTATGCATCACTAATGGACTGAAGAGAGCTTCTGGAAGCGCTCCAGAAGTACGTTATAAAAAGCAAATCACAGTTGGGAAGTGACAAATTTCTGGATTCTTTTAAGTTTTTAAAATATGAGTGGGTTTTCTTGGGGAGGAAGAGAAGTGTCAGTAAATTATTTCCCAGGTGTCAGAATTATTCTCTTGAAATAATTCAAGGAAGGCAGTATTGCTCTACAAAATCCCAGTTGGGAGAATTTTTAAAACAGGAAAACTAGACAAGGTAGGGGAATTATGGTCACTTTCCTTACAATATAGAACTATATACATGTGTTTATTTTAAAAGCTTATCTTTAGTGCCAGTCATAATAAAATGCATGAAGCTAAATGTATAAACTTGTAAAGATACAGACTTCACTTGGAATGTATATTAATGGATTCTGTGCTGCAGAATACAGCCATATGTCGATCAACAGCATCCTGGAATACCATTTTTTAGTATATTTAAATATTGAGGCAATTGTATTTAGGAGTCTTGAGGTTAATCTTAGTTTCAGAATAAATTCCCTTTTTTCAGGTGGGTAAGTAAGTCACTTATGATCAGATTTGTAATCATAGCTTGGGCACCTGCTACCTAAAGGAGGCACTGAGCACCTTAGGGAATGGCATCATGATAAGGTAAACCGACCTCGCATGGTGCAGTAAGGGAAGGGGCTAAGAAAACCCACTTCTACATGACTTTCTCCTATGGGAACTCTTTACTGAAGTCAAGGCTACTGTTTTTTACAAAAGGCAATGTGCAGTCCATTGCACACTGCTCCTGGACTGCAGGCATGGTGCACGCCAATCCTGGCATTGGGTACATTTGCTGGTCGAAGCTTTCCTACTCTGTATGAAATCCTTGACTAGATATTTAAAGACGCCCAGTTACTCTCCTCCCTCCAAGCCTTGTGGGCAGAAGACAATGCTCTGAAGTCCCCTGGGCAGTTATTACATCCCAGGAGAGGATTTTTTTCTGTTAAGCATAAATTAAGGCCATCCTTAGGCACATGGGCCTTTCATGGTAGGCCCTGAAGGTGAAAATGGGCAACAAGCTTCACCTTAGTGGCTAAGAAAAGGTAGTCAAGTGCTCCACAGATACAGTGGTTGTGTGCCTCTCCGCACTGCAGAACACGTACGGGCGCTTAGGGAGACCTCCAAGCAAAACCTGAGGAGGCTACAGATTTAGGACACTGTCAGGTTTAGCCAAGGAAGGGTGGCAGCAGAAGGCTGGGTGGGTAAACTTTGAACTTTGGCATCAGAACTGCATTTTCATCTCTTCGTGTCTTGCCCACAGAAAGGAGACAACACTTTTTCCCTAGCTGACAGCAGAGTGGCAAAGATAAATCTAGAAAATGAGAGAGAGTTATTACAGCAGCAAACGCTTTATAACTAAAAGCTAGACAGAGATGGACACAATGGCAACAGAATTCAAAGCTGAAAGAAAAAGGAAATTCTGTCTGTTCAGGAATTAATAATTTGTAGAAGAATGGGTAAAAGGGCCAGAAATATAGACTCCAAATTAAAACTGTATTTTTTCTCCTGTAGGAAGAAACTGGTTAAAGACCCAAGCCAGACTTGGAGTGGGGGCTGAATCGCCATGTGACAATGAAGGAACAGTCACCAAACACACACGGCACCGGCAGGTCTGAAGAAAAACAAGTGAAGATGCCCAGTTACGCTGCCCTGGCATAGTTTACTCCAAGCTGAACACAGGAGCCCTAGAATAGGTAAGGCCAGGGACCTGCCAAATGTGGGCGAGCTGGTCTGGGCCCCCCGAGAGCTGCCACCAGCCCAACCTGAAAAGCTGCAGCGATGAACGAGAGCTGGCTGCAGCCGGACAGAGCCAGGAGGAGACAGGGCCTGGAGGGACCTCGTCAGCGCGGAAGAGGACCAGAGCTGCGAGGCGACTTGTGCCGGAGCAATGCTATAATTACGACCCCACTTCACACCAACAGTCAACCCCACACTTTGGGAAAGACGCAGTTTGAAAAGCTGAAGGTTCAGTGAGACCTTGGATTTTAACAGAGAGTCATTTATTTGGAGCCCATTAAGAATTTGCCCAGTTTCTCTTACTTGTAAATAGAGTAGCAGTGTCCTACAGCAGTGGGAAGCAGGCTCAGCCTAGCACTGTGCAAACAAGCTTATGCAATGGTCTCCTGGTGGAGGCTGTGCTAATGTGAGCTCACTCGGAGCATGCCTGGTATTTTTGGAAGCCTGAGGAAATTCAAAATAGCTGCGTGCTGATGTGTCTGGGGATCAGGAGCCCGGGTCAGACAAGATTTAGGAGGCAGGATCCGTGGTAGCAGGTCACACGGCAGCAAGCAGTTGCTTTCAGCTCTCCTGCGTCAGGCAGTGTCCAGGACCTGTAGTGGCACCCTCATGCACACAAACAGGCAGTATTGCCTGGATTTTACTGGTGTCCTGCCACCAGTACGTATAATCTGCTGTAGAGTTACCAAGCAAAATACAAGCTCTTTGGCACAAAAAAACAAGATAAAATTTCTTGATGCTGACTGTGGGAGGCTTGGCCCTTCCAGGTGAGTTTTCCTCTGCCTAAGGCTGGTCCTCTGTAGGTCCTTCAGAGCAGCCCCCTCATCACTAGTGATGCCCTTTCCTTCTCACAGGCAGGCCAGCTCACTTCCAAATTCAGCTGCATCATGCATGGCTCTTCACAGAATCAACTAAATGTGTATGTGCTTCAGACTGCCTTTGGGGTCACTGTGCTCAGCGGAGCAGTTTTGTAGTTGTTAAGACCGATGGACCTCGAAGGAGGAAGCAGGTGCTGGTTCCACTGGACAGCCCTCACTTTAGGGACTGTATTGTATGTATTTTTCTTCCAATCTTTGCAGCAACTGGAAATGAAAAAAAAAAAAAACACTTTCTGTTTAACTTACTGTAAAAATCCAGTCCGTGTGTGCTTTGATAGGAGATAGCCTAATCCTCTTCTTGCTTGAGTGGTCTCTCCAATTTCTGCTGTGGAGCTGACAAGTCCCTTCGGATTTATGGTAAGGGGCTTTTTTAGATGACTTTTTTTTTTTTTTTTGCTTTTGCGTTACTGATTTTACCTCAGGGGAAATCACTGAGATTTTTTTTCCAGAATAAATAGCTTCTCCTTGCTTATTTAGATAAACAATCTAATTCCATTAAATGTAGCTGTTGTTGGGGCCTGTTTAAAGGCTCCTCYTTCTGCGCTGGATTCTGCTCTGAGTTCTTATATAGCATCTTTTTACAACAGTAGTGGCCTGGACAGTTGCATTAGGTTTGTCTATCAAGCAGGAAAAATATCTGGACTCCTCAGAGAGGACAGTTGAAGGATCTGCTCCACTCTAGCGTCTGGGTCAGGTCCTGCATGCTGAGGGCAGGCAGAGCTGAAGGAAAGCCAGGAAAGACTCTGTTACATGGCTGCTGCATTTACCCACTCCCGGAAAGTCAAGTACCTGCAAAAGGGCAGGTCACAAACACAGAAGATAAACATTTGCAGGCATTGAGTAGCCTTCCTGAGATGGACGTGGTCAAATTTTCCTCTAAATCAAGAAGGTATCTTCCTAAAGCCCTGCTCTGTGTCACATCCGGGAGTGCAGGAACTGCTGGATAAAGATTTATAGGCTGAAATATGCCAAAGGGCAGAAATGTGTTGCTATAACAATTCACCCAATTTCAATTTAATCTGTTCAGCTTTGTTTTCTCTTGACAAACATGGGATCAACTAGTTACATTATTTTGCTGATAGCTCTGGATGGAAGCAAAATAAAAGTCCTTATCGCTGGGAAAGCCCTCAGATACAGCTGTGGTTGTACAAATACTCGCACTTCAAATACAACCAGGCAAACGAAGAGGACCTTCACCAGGAGCTGCTGCTGCGCYGGCCGAAGGGTGGAGCACAGCACAGCCAGTCGTGCCCAGCTCTGTTTCCTCTGTGCTGAGATTTAAGGGAGAGGGAGAAATATGTTGTCTCGTTATTGGTCCTGTAGGCTTGAATTTCTTTCTTATAAGCTGCAAGAGTATTTAATCTGTATTGCTCCACATTAATTCTGTGTGCTTGCCTTATGAAATAACACGATTGAGTTCCTGCTCTGAAGAATTAATGAGCTAAATGGATAGGATGAAGTGCAAGAGAAAGGGATTAAATTGCCTTACTTTATACATATGGAGAAGAGAGATGGGCTGATTGGTGACCAGTTTAAGACTGGCTCAAGAAGTCAGGAGCAGTGTCAAGAACGGCATATAGATCCTGCAAGTCCCAGGCTACTCTCTCTACCATAAAAGCCTTCTTCTCAAGTACAGGGTTATGCTTGTAATGTGGCCATGTATCATACATCAAATCACTCTCTGCCTTCAGCCCACCCTCACTCCATCAAATTTTCAACTTTGAACTTCGTGTCTGTAAGGGTTGATTCCTCGAGCAAAAATTGTGCTTCCAGATTTGCAGCTCCAAATGCTCAGGAATTACAGAAGACCAGAAGGACTCTTAAAGAAGAAATCCTAACAGATTTTTTTACAAGGCTGATAAATATTAGGCTAATGCTGTAGGAAATTCAGCTGTGTCAAAAATAAGGATGAGGTAGCTTACAGTGTGAAAACCTCTTGGCTGATGCCAAAAAGGCATTTTAGTAACAGTTTCAATTTGACCTAAAGAGTCAGGGATATGACAACCTCTTACTAGGGGGAAAGCAGTGCTCTGCTTTATTTATGAAGTCAGGAACCTGACAGGAGTACATTAAGCTCAGTGGAGCAAACAAAGCTCCTTCTAGCCTCATAAATGATAGCAGGATTTTGTTTTTTATTGTGTCAGTATCGGAGTTAACTAATCACAGTAAAGAGCTCTGCATTTTGGAGCAATACAGATTGGTTGGTGAAGGCTGCTTTAACTTAATGTGGGTTGACGGGATTTCTTAACCACTGCACTTGGAAGGATGCATCATGATTTAATTCACTGAATATCAATATATATTAGTGGAAATAGCACAGCAACTGCCAGGGCTAAATTAAGGTTCGGTTAGTTCTGTTCAGAAAAGCATTGTGCACTCCACAAAGCGTCATTTAAATGAGAAGACCTTCACAGGATCTTTCATGTAGGATGCATCCTTAATGTCGTCGAATTATGACCAGATTCAGAGACAGAAACGCATTACTTCTGCTTGATTATTCTGTTTCCCAGTCAAAATAAAATATCCTTTAAGGGTGAGATTCAATGTAATGATATATATAACAATAGCTTATTTGTTACATGTGTGAAGCCTTAAATACATCCGAAATTGTACCTTAAACTATGTGTGCTGGTATAGATAATGTATCACACCTCTTCATGTTTATGCATAGTTATCCCTGTAAAGGCACTTACCATCTTTAGCAATACAATGCTAAATCATACAGTGCTGAGTCCTGCACCAAGAGCAAGGTAAACACGCACCAATGCATTAGGGACATCTCCAAAGTGGGACAGCAGGCAAAGCTGTTCCTGCAGTATCTATGTGACAAAAATCCCAGACAGAAGGAAGAAGCTTGATCCAAGATGTATGGTTTTTATTTTGATTTCATCTTCAAAGGGCAAGAATACAGCTGTATCCTGGGGCTCTAATTTCAGATAAGGAAACAACACCATGGGGCTACTTTGACAGCTCTCTCTATGCTCTCTCTTGTAAGTCTAAGGAAATAAACTACACCAGTCAAACACCCTTTAAAAATAATGTAATTATATTTATCAAAGTATGCATAATTATAAGTTGCACTGGTGGTTGTGTTTATGCTGTTTAACCCACTGAAACCCATTCCTTATAGTTAGCTCAGCACAAACCCTATGTTTAGACCTGTCCAGAGACAGTCCTACCTGCTTCCAGCTCTCCAAACTGCCTCCTGGTGTAAAGACATTGCAGACAGACAGACAGCTGCCTGGAAGCAGCTGGTTTTTTAGGAGTCAACCAAATTGAAGTACATTCTGTAAGAGACTGCCTAAAATAATAATTATTCCAACTGTGGCTGGGTGTTTCTCTCTGAGATACACTCTAGGTTGGGATCATAACTTCTGTGCAGGCATTATTAGATGAAATTATGTGGCTCCATGTAGGGTAGAAGGTCAGATCATATTTTCATAACATTGACTTTTTGGCTGTAAAACAAATAAATTCTACTGAGAAGTCCCAAGTCAGGSTTAGAGCACCCCAGTGCTTGGCACTACCTGAGCATAAACTCAAAGACCTAAAAAATAAAGGCTGTGTCCAAAGGTGTTCAGAAAGCTGCTGATTCCACTGCTTCAAGACTATCTGATAAAGCCAAATCCAGTTCGCTTGATCCTCCTACCTGCTAGTACAGTATCCATCCTCTGGCCTAAGAAAAGAAGTTGAAAATATCCAGGAGGGTGCTTAAGGTACATATATATTTGTATGTACATATATTTATTTTGATGGCGAAAAAACAATATTCAGGTGTTCACTTCAGCTTGACCAGAAATCAGACCCAAAGCAGAGCAAGAAGGCTAGTAGGAAGGGTTAGTAAAACATTTTCACAATAAAACTATTTGACAGAAAATTGACTTTTTAAAATTAGTGGTCAGTTTCTCTCCTGATGATGTACCTGTTTTCTAAGGGAACATTCATCTGAGTCAAAAATACCTTAATGAAAATCTCTCAGTTAACTACTTTTCTGAAAAGCCCAGTTTTATGCAGAGTATTAATTTGGAGTCAAGTGCCCTGGGAGAGTGTCACTTGGGCCAAGAATGGCTGACTGAGTCCTTGGCCCTTTATGCAGTGGCAATAGTTGTATATTCAGTGTTCATCCTTTGCTGTGCAAAAATGGGGGGTTTTACCTTTTTTGGATGCAATGGCTCTTTTACCAGTAATTTTGCAAAAAGTGTGGCCCCTTAGGCAGCGCGAGCTGCCGTTGCCCCCAGGGACCAGCCAGGCCGTACTGAGTTACAGGATTGGGTTGCACAAGCCCCTGAGAGTGGGATCGGGTTGCACAAGCCAGCAGAAGTTGGCAGTGCATGGGACAGATTCCCATAGTGGCATGGGACAGAGTCGTCTGAGGAGGTTTCATCTGATTCCCAGGAAGCACAAACTTCCCCCACGAGGCTGGAGGCTCTGGGGCCACATTGTCGATCTCTCCGGGCATCATTCCTTGCGGCTCTGGTGTCCGCTGGCAGGGGCTCAGCGTGTCCCGGGCTGAGATGGTCCCGAGCGGTGCTGTGCGTGGAGAGCTGTGCTGTCTCGTCCTTGGCACGGGAAGTACAACTGCCAGGAAAAGCTCAGGGCTCAGCTTCAACTGCGACTGCTTGYAGAAGGTGCAACTCAACCTCCTCTAGATATAAATACACTAGAATTGTATAGAAGTGCGTGTTGTGGTTTAAATCACTGGTAATCCAAGCTATGCTACCTTGATTAAGCCAAAGAGTTGATGAAACTTGGAGACCACTTCTACTAAAAAAAAAAAAAAAACAGAGAAGAAGAAATGAGGAGCTCCCTTAGTTCCTTTGCCCTAAGAGAGAAACAAAGAGAAGAGAGGACTCACCAAATACTCACTCAGTTTATTTAGTGGCCTTTCAAGAAACCCAAGATGTTTTGGGGACAGCCAGTGCAGGAGTAGGTCCACACCTGTGCTAGCTGGAAGCAGTGTTTGCCTGTGATAGGTAAGGCCAAAGAGTGGGCAGCAAAGACACTGCTGCAGAAGAAAAGAATGAAATCAGAAAAGCCTCACAGGCCTCCTCAGACATCTCTTGGCAATGTCTTGCACAGCGATCAGATAAAACACTTCTGCTTCCCTGMAGTTAAACTGGTCCATTTCTTGCTATTAGTATTGCGTGTTTTTAATAATAAATCCTCAGTGCTCTCTACTTAGCGAAGGGGAACGCTAATGGGTGCTCTCTGGTCTGCTTTCCTCTTCCTCCTCCAACTCAGATCTCCCTCCTACATCTCTGTTCCCACGTAGTGTCCTTCCCTGCCATCATGCTAAACTTCATACCCATGCTTTCCCCATAGGCATCAAAGCTTTAATAGGACAAGAGTAGTTGTTTTCTTTATCATCATCTTTATAAAAAATTCTTAATAAAAGCTGAGATTTTTTTWAAAAATTACAGCTTACTCCACAGCGCTAGACAAACAGCCTTTGCACTCCACCTTATTTCAGGAAAGCAAGCACTCTGACTGCCAGATGCAGACCACTATTGATTGCTGCTCCCATAAATCACATTTATTTTCCAAATAATAGGAAGATTCATTGTTTTCTTCCAAGCAGTGTCACCTGGTAATAGGAGCCAGTCAAAGCAACAGTAATTTTTGCACCATAAAACAGAATCAAGTATGTTCACTGAGTAGGATGAACACTATCGATCGGGGGGGAAAAAGCCCTATAAAAACAGGAGACAAAAGCAAAGAAATTAGGTAATGATGTATAGGCTATGTAAAGAATGGCTGTCAACATTTTCATTATTTAACTTCCCTCCCCAGATGGCTCYTCTAAGGCATTTATAACCCCACTGTAAGCCTCCTCCTCAAACTGGGGCTGCAATGGGTTAATGGACTGAGGACAGCACTTTAGAGAGGGGAGTTTGAAGCATGGTATAAAAATGAACTGAAAGGTCCTACCTTGGTCTCTGTTTATTGATACAACAAAAGCCCCAGAGCATTTCACTAAATTGACTTTTCTGCTGCAGAGAACCATAGGGTGAAAGGAACAGGGACTGTAGAAAAACTGCAGTCAGGTGAAGCCACAGAGCTGTGGGAAACATGTCTACTTGCCTCAGATCTGTCCCATATGAGAGGGGTCAGGAGCTGCAGCCCACCCACAGAGTTCACTCACCTTCCAGATAAATGGCAATGCTAGATAAGTTGAACTTACAAATCCTTATTCTCACAATTCACCTAAACAAACTAAAAAAAAACCTCATCCAGCCTCACCACAGCAGATCATGTACATAAGACACTTGTAAACTGCATAGCTGGGAGGCCATTTGCTTGCATGGTCCCAGCATATCCATGGGCATTTAAGATGGAGGCAAAACACTTGGCTGAAGATCTCAGCAGATCAGTCACAGGAAGAGACTGAGACTCATGTCCTGAGGATCTTGGTCTCCACCAGTCCCATCACGCATGTCCCATAGCCACAGCTTCATACCCAGGGTTGGTGTAACATGCTGAAGGGTTCTCCATGCTTCTTTTTAACAACTGCCAGCAGCAAAGARAATGAAAAGCCTACCTAGAAAGCCATTTGAGCGTTTCTACCTGTCTCTGGGCATCTGTCACTCTGGATTAAACTGAAATGTATAGGGCCAATTTCTGACCTCCTGACTTTGCGGCTGATGTCCCCATATTGTTAGTTCTTCTACAGCAGCGACAGGTGATGGCATCAAACAGGCAGTGGCACTTTTCTAGTCAATATCAGCAGAAAGTAGCTCTGAAATCTCACAAACTTTCCCTTCTACTGGGAGAGATGGTACTCATTTTGATAACTTGAGTTTTCAAGCAAGGTTAACCCTTGGTGACCAGATACTCTGATGACTTTTCTGGATGGAAAATAGATTCTGAGGCAGCCCATTGTTAGCAACCTTAAAAAAAAAACATTGCTAAACCACAGACCTAAACCTATCTGCAAACTAGCCTAGGAAAAGCTTTGTAATCTCTGCATGAAGCAGCAGTTGTTTCATAATTGGGGCTGGTAGAAACACCTATAATTGTCCAGCTTTCTCAGCTGACACATCACAATAAAGCATAATACTGGGTGACTAATTACCATCATGTTCTATCACATCCCATCTCCTAATGCAATATGAGAATTGCATTACACATTAGCTGAATAATATTTTCCTAAGTGTTCAAGATAGAAAAATCTGTGCTTCCAAGTGAAGTCATTTTGTTGGTTAAAAAACAACAACAAACTTGAATTCTGCTGAGAAAGAGGAGGCTGCGAGCTCAGGTGTACACACAAGATCTTCCTGCAAACCACGGCAGGGCTATCCACCAGAGCAGAGGCACAGTGAGCAGAGATTGCCTGTAGGTTGAGCCCATGTCTGCACTAGAATAAATGAAAGCCTTGTCAGGCAAAATCATATTTAAAGTGGAGATGGATCTGAACCAGAACTTCAGAGCCAGACACACTCTGATCTTTGACAGATGCTAACACAGCCTTTCTGGGGTTTGGATCAGGGTAGACAATAAGCCAATTTTGACTTTGCGTTTAAAGAATCAATGTTTGCATGTCCTGCACTCTTCCCAGCTCTCCAGATCCTCCCTACCATCCACTGTTGTTTCTTGACAACTAACTCCCCAAATTTCCCAAATCAAGTTGGTGACCCTAAAACTCAGTAAAGTGAGCATTTGCACACAGCTCCCCCTCCATAGAACATACCATGTGCGTATTGGACAAAAAGGGGTTGGAAGTGGAAAAGCTGTTCTGCAGAAATCTAGGCTACCTGGAATAGCACTGCCTGCATCTCTGGGCACTGCCTAAAGTGATAGGTCACACCAAGAGCAAGGTGTCTTCCTAAGGTTACTAGACCCGTCTTTCTGGTTGGCAGTGACCATACAGCCAGTGTTGGTTTTCCATAGGAGCAGACAGACTGGCAGTGGTCACACCAGGAACTTCTTATAATAAGAACATGTACGCCATAGTCCATGTGCTGTGACCTTGTCAGCTAAGAGAGTTAAAGATAGTTAATGGTTAGATCAGAGCGAACCTAGGGAACAACGAACTGCTGCAAGAGCAGTGCGTGAGTCAGAAGGTAGTGCTTCAAGTCAGCTGCCAAGGAATGCCCCACGATGTGATTTTTTCTGAGGGGGTGGGAAGGAAGATGAAGGTGTGTGGGACCACACTCTGGAGATACCATCTTTTCAATGAGATCASACATTCCTATTCCAGAGCCCATGACAGCCTGGCAAGACTGAAGGCATCAGAGCCAATTCTCAAACATCGGTCTGCTATTCCCGAGTCCCAGGGAAGATGATTGGTTTTATGTAGCGTTCTTCTCTTTCTATCAGACTGATACAGGGTATTAGTGAGTTGCTAAAATGCTACTCTCGTTCATCTGGGCAGTCATCACAGTTTAAGAAACAGAGGGACAACCACAATAAAACAAGTCTTCCTAAGCTAACAGAGAAAACGATCAAAGGTAAGAAGAATGATTACATGCACTGGGCCTCTTGAGTCCATGAAAGAGCTAACCAAAGGCCAATATGAGTGAAATTTGTAAAATCATAAGCTGCATGGAAGAGGCGAATGAGAAACACCACCAGGTGGTGTTCACTGTCACTTCCAGCGTAAGGATAAAGAAGAGAAGGAAACCAAAAGAAGCTCCCAGGAGAAAGGTTTAAAACAAAGGGGATGTTTCTTTACCGAACACAGTTCACTGAGGAATTCCTTGCCATAAGACATTGTGGGTATTGAACAGTTACCCAGACTAAGAAGTAATTGAAAAAGCCCATGGAAAAAAATGATAGAGACTTGATTTCTGCATCCAGAAGCCTCTGAACCACAGACTGCCGCAGCTGGGAAAACATTATAGGGAAGTATAATTGCATGCTTAGCCTGGGCCTATGTGCTCTCCTAGGCATCCACCATTAGTCACTGCCAAAGACAGGATAGTGGGCTAGGTAGTCGACAAATCATTTTTATGAGTAAAAAAGATGACTCATAATACTGGGAAGGCTCTAGTGTTGGTTACCTGCTCACCTTGAATCCTTCTTGAGGCTGTAAAACCCAGGCTGTTGCAACACTACCAGTATGGCAGGTTGTGGCTTGCGTCTGCCGCTAGATCAAGCCATGCACCTTTGATGAATACCACCTCCAAGTGTCTCAGGAAGAGCTTCCTTAATGTGGCAGCTCCTTCCCTTCCCCTGCCATGAGTCTTCAGTCTATTAAAGGAGCTTCAACCTGCTGTCTCTTAGCCTCACATAGCAATATGCAGCCAGCACTGCTCAGCTTAACCTATTAAAGTATCCAAAGATGTCACACATCAAGACTCCAAAAAACAGAAACATGTATTTCGCGTGTTTTAACCTACTACTTTTAGGGGGTGTATTAGCCTACTGCGTTTGGAATGCTCCACAATTTTGTACTGTTATCTATCATCTTAAAAACTTGGAAGTAAACTTTGCTTTTTAAATTAAAGAGAATTTTGCCAACCAGAACTCTTTAATAACGAGATGATGTAAAAATAACACCTTCCGTGTCATGAGGCTTCATTAAATTGCAACAACTGAAGCCTTTGCATTGACCAAAGGATGACCACTTCCCCAAAAAGGGATAGAAAAAATTACATATGCTACTTAAGTAGAAAGGTGTATGTGTGTGCTAAAAGAAACAAATGACGAAGAGATGCAATTAAACATCTAACCAGTGCAGTGAGGCCTCATTCCTCGTTGGAGAAATTAAAGGAAATCTGTGATCACTTCCAGGCAGACATGTAGGTGTCTCCCTGAATTCAAAGCATTCAGACTTGTTACAGGAACACATTTGGATCTTCCTCTTGCATGTGCTTCTTGCATTTTGCGCTGGCTCTGTAGTGACATGAAGCCTTGTGAAAGAGGCAGCAGGAATGTCTTGGATAGTTGAAACTACGATTTAGGATATGCGAAATGACATGTGAGGTCTCTGCGTGTGATGAGAGCAGTAAGTTAACTAACCACAGACTTGGAAATGTCATCTCAGGTCAGCTCGTCTAGCTTAGAAGTGCTTCTTCCACTGTCAGTAGTTAACAACTAGTGGTTAAGAGGGGACCAAGATGACATTTAACAAACCTGACACTTCCCAACACCCCATCTAATCCTTTTCTGCTAGAAAAACTTGTGAGAAGTCAAAGTATGCTGGCAGAGGACAGCTGAATTTATTACAGTTTCAAATATGAACGTTTATTAAAACTGAGCATCTGTAAGTGGATTTAAGTGCCCCATTTTAATTCTAATCAGGGGAGGGGAGAATTGCCTTGCCTTGCCTAGAGTTTTCAGCGCTACAGGTACCAATGAGCAAAGTAGTGCAAATAGTGACAGTTTAAAGTTGCTTAAGGCCAGATTTCAACTTGCTCATTGGAAAAAGGAGAATTAAATGTACCTAATCATGGGCAATTGTCCCTTTTCCCCCTTCAGCACTTGAGTTACAGGGAAGGGAGTAATGTGCTCCCTAGGTGAGATAATATGAGAAAGAGAGAGAACGCTGTGAGCACAGTTTGGATGTAAAGGAGCAGGACTGCACGTGAAGGAAGATGACGGGGATCTGAAATGCAGCAATAACTAATCTGCACATCCCAGGAATGAACAACAGTGTGTAACTGGCACAAAAAAGAGAAATTAGACATGAAAAAATTATATAGATAGAATGAAACAAAAAAACTCAATTTTGTGGCACATGTCTAGAAATGTTCCTGAAGAACAAGTGGGTCTAAGTAGTCACACGTTTCAGAATGGGTTAGAAAACAGGCAGTTAGCAGGGCCCTCCTGATTATTGCACATCTTCTGGGTATCTGGCTTTTTTCTATTCAAAAGAAGCCCCCTTTGGCAATGCTATTTCTAGAAATGTGCACAAAGGATTATGAGATCCTTCTGAAATGTAGGTAGAAAGCAAGTCTCTCTAGAGACAGCAGAGCTGACAGAACAAAACTGAGTCTTACCTCTAGGACAAGTACTTCCAGGGGTCAGCCRGTCTGAAAGCTATCCACAGGGGTGGGCATAGCACTGATCGGAGACTTGGGAAAAAAATGAAAAATACTTTTTTTTTTTTTCCTTTTGACATCTACACTCTCTGAGATCATTTATTTAAGATGAAAGTGCTGCCAAACCTTAGTTCAAAGAGCAGACTGTGCACTTCTCTAAAACGTGAAGAAAAACTACTGAATTAAAACCATTTTCATAGTGGCAGCTTCCAAGTGAGGAGCAGGAACTCTTACTCTTGCTAATTTGCTTGTTTGCAATTGCGTATCCAGATCTCACAAAAAAATTATTGTGTTTTCAGTGTCTCATTTTAATCAGGCTGTTATTCAACTCACTCTGCTCTCCACCCTAATAATTTAATTTTCTAATGGGACACTGAAAGAGATTTTTTTTCCTCTCTCAAGATGATGATATGAAAGTGATGGCTTGACAGCACTGTGGGTCACTGAACCCGGATGCCTGTTTTGTAAAGAATCATTTGGCAATACATTTTATAAATCACATTGGTTTATATTTAAACTAGCTCTGTTTCTGTCCTTAGCTCTTCCATAAAAGTGTTGCAGGATGGTCAGAAAACCTTTTCTAACTTTCATAATACATTTATTCACAGCCATTCTTGGGCCAACATTATCTTTTATCAGCTGTGGCATCTCACACCCATCTGCATTTTTCCTGCCCCAGCACATACTTGAAGTAACCACACCATGATTCAGACTTCACCTTTGGCAGATGGATATGCTGGGATACAGGAACCTCCTGTAGGTGTCTGCTCACATACACATGGCAGATATGGCACTGTGTTGAGGCTGCCTTGCAAGCAACATAGCCACATGGGCATGTGACTATGACCCAGGGTGACAACCCTGCTTCACAATACTTGACTACACAGTTGCCTTCCATTTAAAACCCAGAAATAATCAGGTTGAAGGAAGGAATTAAGCCCAATGGCCATTGGCCCACATCTGGAATTTCTGGGCAAGTGTGGGCAGATTTTAGATAGTTACATAAAAGATTATGCCAGTGATTTCCTCCTCTGGGGACTCTGCATTTCCCAGAAGTTTCTCCAAGAGGGAAGTGTGGGGTGTAGGTGCACAGCTGCACACTTTTTGGGCTAGATAAGGTTGCTCTTGGTGACTGGGGTTTCAAAGGGTTGGGTTGCTGCTGGCAGGAGTAGGTTGTACTTTTGGACTGAGGTGCCTGTAGCAGGTACAAACCATATGAGGTACCATTTATGTAGGTTCTTCTTGGATATGACCCTAACTCTCAACATGGGCACACTTGCATCATTGCATCATACACTGTACGGCAGCGTACTTCATTTCCCACTCCCTAGGCCCAGGCCTAATAAAGTACTCAGGGCTCCTAACTAATTAAGGCACTATTTTCCTCCTTCAAACCTAATACAAGGATCAGAGTCAAAAAAATATTTATGTACCCAAAACCAGGTCTGCTCTAACTCTCCAAGGCACATTCCTGAGGACACAGTGGCTCTGTATCAGGCTGCTCAGAGCACAGGGACAGTCCTGCAGAGACCAGCCTGGAGCTAGTCTTGCTTCTCCCTTCCTCCACCTCGCCTGCTTTTCCAAAGGATGCAAGGACTTCTCCCAGAATACCAGTGAGGTGCTAAACAGGAGTCAGTTCAGTGGTGTGTGTTACCCCCCATGAACGTCCCATGTATGGCTATTGCGAAAGCTGTGTTTGATTTATGTGCAACTACGGCGATGTTTCTAGCCAGAACGAACCCTAGTTCTGTGGTATCAACCATCTGAAATGGGGAATGTATCGACCTGCTTAAGGATTTAGCAAAAGGAACAACTTGGTACGCTTGTGGGTGTTTTGTGAATGTGGACTCTCCCCCTTGTGCTTACAGCCTATGCTTTACTTGAAACACGAACAACTGATGCCAGCTGTGGTCTACAGTACAGTGCAAAAGGACAAAGTGTAAAGGAGAATTTTCTTTATTTTTAAATATTAGTAACACTGCACAAAACAAAAAAGTGGTACTTAAGTGACAGACAACCGGTACTCAGTCTTATTTCATGTTAACCATAATTTAAATACCCTAACAGAGCTCATGTAAGGTTATATGTTTGCCTAAGGTTACATTATGCAATGCAAGCACGAGAAGCTAAACCATTCAAATACCGCAAACACCAGAATTCTTTATACCAACCCAGGCTAGAAAGCAGACTTGATTTTTGTTTAGCTTCTTCCTTACATCATTATGTGCATCACTACTTTTTTTTTTTTTTTTTTTTAAACATTAGTATGAGTGAGTTTCTCCAGAAACTGTGGACTTTCAATATTGCCAGGTTTAAGTCTGTTACATCAACAACATATTGGCAAGAGAAAAAAAAAGACAAAAGAAACAAAACAAAACCACAGACTGATAACTTCTACCTGGAGGTTAAAAAGAGGAGGCAACATACTGACAGGAAACATGCAGGTAAGTGCTTAAGGCAACAGAAGGACTCTATACAAACTACACGGTTAAAAGCAGCAATGTATCATGCACATGAGACAATTATGGGAAGCAAGGAAGTAATCTTGCCAGAAAATATATATTTCTTTGAAATTGAAGAAATATTTTCAAACTAAAAAAGTCCTGCAATAAAACTGATGTAAAATACTTTCATACATAAAGGTGCAAGTTCTTTGCAGTAACAGCTTGATAAAATCTTATATGGATCCTGAAAAAATGTTTGTTATCTAAAATCTACTCAGCAGAAACAAAGAGCAGTTTTCAAGTAGCACTTAGATCATTTCTCTCTAKTTTCTGAAAATAAAATTTTAAAATAAGGAATGATTTCACTAAATGATTCATTGGGAGTCAACTATGTTTAAAGAAATCAGTAGGAGTGCTTACCGGAGACTGCCATCATCCTAGCTTTCTTAAAATCAGAGGATATAATGTCATAATACAAGTTAAAATGAAGGAACATTTTAATAAGAGGGACAAACCTTTGCTGCCCAACTTGGGAAAAAACGTAGAAGTAATTTATAAAGTTGCATAAGTTACTGTAAAAGAGCCAATGTCTCAATCCTACTGCCCGTGCCACGAGCGAACAGGATTGAGGCGTAACTCTTCGTTCAACAGGCCTGATGATGCTAGAGTCACTGAACAAAGAGGCATTTTCACAACCCTTGTGATCCGAGAAAACAAACAGACAAATGCTAGATTAGAGTAGTTTTAGTCCCAGGGAAGGAAGAGGTAAGAAATTCTGTAACACTTTCCAATCTTCAAACATAATACACTTTGACCAAGATCAGCCTCGTTTGAATTCCCCTACCTGACTGGCAAGAAAGCCACTCCGTGAAACTAAAAAGAATAATATAGTGCAATTTTAGTACAGTTTTAAACACGAGTCACTTCCTTACTAGTAGTGTGAACAAATCAAAAAATATACACAAAGGAGGTGTGCTCAAATGTAACGTAAGTTGTCATTATTGTAAAGGTATTGGCATAGCAGAGAAGTCCATTTTAGTAACTCCCTTTGGTTGACTTCTTCTTCTTCTGTTCCTCTCTCTGCTTCTGCTTCCTCCTCTTGCTGCCTTCTTTGTGTCCTGAGGAAACATGGCTTGTAAAACACTGTTCACAGCATTCATGGACTTTTCCTCTATAAAAAGCACATGTTCTCTGAATGGTTTAAGGAAGTTTAAGAAAAGATCCAACCTTCTAATGTAGATTTTTTTAAAACAATCAGTTCTACTAAATTCCTTATGAATGTAGGATAGAAAGAAAACACTTTACAAATCTTTGAAGTCTGAAAAGATCTAGAGAACTTTCAAAAGACTTCAAAGCCATTCAGGAAAAGCTTTAAAAATTAGAACACATGCAAAACTGGAATACTTTCAAAAGGAAGCAATAAATAAGACTTGCATGTATACAGCAGTAGCTATGTAAGTACTGGCGTTTCTTGCTCGCAGTAGTCCAAGTTACCCATGATATTTGTATTTCCATTTTAAAAATAGGGAATGCTGAGACTCCTGAGGAAATAAGAAGGTGCTCAGTGTTTAACAATATGCACTTTATACGCAGGTCTTCAGCCTGCTCATGCTTAGCTACGCACGCTAGGTTATATTCTACTGCAACTCTCCTATGCCGCATGGAAGTATTAAATTCAAGCAACAACTGATTACTAACTGATGCATGTCACTGTAGCACCTGTTTCTCCATTTTAGTGCCAACAGCAAAACTAAGATGGAAAAATAAGGGGCTGTGAGATCTAAGGCTTATGATACCCAGTGTTTTAAAGTCACTGTGGGGTTGAGTCTGCTCCAAATCAGACCTCCTCCCACAGCAGCTGCGCCCCCATCAGAACTGCAGGACTTTGGCTTAGGTTTAGGACATTGAGAGAACCATGGTCTTTAGTCTTTGGGCTAAATTTACGTCAGACATTAGCAAAAGCTTGTGCATTAGAGGAAGTACACTCCCTTGTAGCACAGGAAAACTGTGCCTAGGTTATCATCCTAGCTCCTACGCTGTATCAGCAGCATTACTTCATATCTCGCAATCGTCTGAGTCAAGAACCAGGATATTTATTTAGCAATGCTGCCATGAGTGATTAGCCTGGGCAAAGTTAGAGTGGGAACAAGTTTTATTGTTTAAGGAAGAGAAAAACTGGCAGTGTTGTGATGGTAATTTGCAGAATTGCTGACGACGCTCTTTGCATGCCCTGCATCCTACCACCCTTCTGAGATACAGTTCTGTCCTAGAGGGACATCGTGGCTATGTTTCCTAAGAGTCCCATCCATGAAGTTTCCTTCTGATATAAGCCCCTCTGTCACCTATACACTGGCAAAATCAGGTTTCCTTGACATTTGGTTTACTGCATTAAAAGATGCAGTAAGGGACGTATCCCAGAAGGGCTCTGGCACCTCTTTGATTTTCC
Source organism: Apteryx rowi (assembly GCF_003343035.1). Classification (NCBI taxonomy): domain Eukaryota; kingdom Metazoa; phylum Chordata; class Aves; order Apterygiformes; family Apterygidae; genus Apteryx; species Apteryx rowi. The sequence continues at coordinate 1,974,363 of NW_020449307.1, read as the reverse complement.
AAAGAGGCCAATGCAGAAGGAGGTGGCACGCTGTCTCGGGAGAATTGGTTATTCAAGGGATGTTATTCAAAGGAATCTTCCCTTTATTGGAGGAAAAAACAGCATTGCACCAGCTGATCAGAACTAGTTTCTGTAATAACTATGAACCATTTATGTAGATATTTAGAAAAGGATCATTAAAACCTAATAGATTATTAGCTCCATCATTTTCTCATTTTTCATTCTCAAAACACTGCCAGTATTTCTAAAAGGCTTCCACATACAGGCATGATTGCTTTTGATATTGCTATTTTATATCCTATCCCCTTTTTTTTTTTTTTTTTAACATTCCATTTTCTTTCCTCAGAGCATTTGAAAGCAATTCTAGCAACTCTTCCTTAAAAAAACTGTAAATAGGCCAAAGTGAATTATGACTTGAAATAAATGTCGTATAATTCATTGTCTTATAAATAAAACAACTCAAATGTTAAAATAATGTGGCATGAAGATATTCAGGCATTTGACAACATGGTCTCTTACCAGTCTCTGGAAGATAAGAGTAAAAAGTGGAAATCTTTCAAGTGTTATCACTGACACACAGAAACAGACTGGCCAAAGTAGGAGATAACACACAAATACAGAGTATTTCTCAAGAGGAAACTGCCAGGTTGTTTCTGTTTCCAGGCTGCTGTGATAAATAACTTCACTCGCAACCGTTTCCCTTTTCAGCCCCACCAAAAAAGGAAGGACTGGTCTAACTCTGCCACTCTGCTCGCTCTGCTGATGCTATGCTGAATGAGAGCAGCTGAAAACCTGATCCAGAGAGCAGCTCCTAACAAAAACTAAATTCGCACGCCAAAGAGGTAACCCATCAGTGGTTATTTCACATGCATACCTCAACCAACACTCATTAGAAGCACATCTGAGGTTAGAAGGCTAGCCCCAAAGTCATGAGAGAACAAATCTGAATTAGAAAGCAGCAGCTCCATTACTGTTTGATTAATTCATCATAAACCTGTGTCACGGTGACTTGCCAGCATCATGAAGCAGTCATAAAAACTTCCCATAGTTACTGCCTGGTTGAACTGGCTTCAGCCAAACAGTTGTGGTCTTGGAGAAGGGCTTTTCAAATTCCCACCCTTAGAAGTAATTGTTATTCATCTAAATTCTAGAAATACACTACATTACCATAAAGAGGCTCAGGGAAGGGTGGGAGGACAATAGGTTTATGAGCGCTTCCCAGAGCTTTGCTGTTTGGAAACCAGATTTAGTCAAATGCAAATAGACATCAGCCTAACTTGGTATGCTCTTGCTTTTGTCAACTGCCAGGAGCAGAGATGGATGAAGCAAGAATCAACACCATTTGGAACTACACCTGTTTTACAACCCGGATAGCTCTTGTTCAAAATAAACAGCATCTGCCAACCTATTCTTTTTATTTCATTCCCCTCTCTTCTATTCCAGAAGAAACATAAACAGCATAAGAGCAGTTTTGGCTTAAAAGAAAAAAGCCTCTCTGCTGAGTCCCAGACTAACTTTCCTTCTGACTTTTTGGTTCTCTGCACCATCTGCACCTTCTAGAGACACAGATTTATTCCATCATGGACTTCAAAACTCATCATGCTCTTGGGAGACAACCACGAGGCATGCGTACACGTTGAGTGCCATATCCCAACGGACGAGCGTCCTGGGGAAAGCACTCTGACCCAATCCATTTGTGGCATCCTACTTCTTCCTGCCCTGCTTGACATCTGCCTGCTCCACCAGGTGCAGAGAGCAGCCTCGTGCCCGCTCCAGCCACCTCCTGCCAGCAATGGAGAGCGTGGGAGTGAGCAGGCCAGCGGTGGCAGGAGGAAACAACACGTTCAGTCACGACGGACTATTAGCACACACTGTTCCCTCCCTCTCTGCTTCTTGACCAACATTGGTCAATAATAAGGCTGTGGCCTGATTTTTATGGTAGAAATCCCACAAACGTGGAGCTGGGAACAGAGCCTCCTTCCACTTCCAGGCTCCGAAGCGCCGTTCCTCGCACTGCATGAGCTGGGGGTGGAGGAAAGTCATGCTTTCTGCTCAAGTCCCAGAGGAAAGAATTTTCTAGATCTGTTGATTCCTTAACGCTGCAGCAATTCTTCACCCACCTTCAAACCAGGAAAGCAGTCTCGGCTCCATCATGCGCACGGGGTTTAACAGGCCAATGGTCATGTGGCAAGGGTGCCTCTGTAGAGCGTGCTCTCTAATTTTCTGCTGTTAGAGGTATTTCTCTAGCCAAAACATTAAATTGTTATTTCAAAAGGTAGCTCGCTTACCCCTGAGTTGGAGCCATCATCTGTAATTCCCGACTGAGCACACTTTCGCATGCCATTGTAAAATTTCATCCCAGTCACAGCTTCAGTGTAATTTCATGGGTGTGACTGCACTTACAGTTATAGCTGTACTCTGTATACTTTCACATGCCCTCCTTTCAGCCCAAGCCACTGCCCAACACTCACCACAACCCGACCTACTAATTCTCTCGCCACATCCACAGCTTCTGTCCATGCCACAGAGCATCTTAGAAAGAGAAGCCGCCTTTACATAAAGGTCTGAGGTGACAAAACATCCCACCCTGTCTGGGTATGCTGCTCCACTGTTTAATTATCCTCACTGTTAAATCCAAGAGGTGAGCTCTTCAGTTTCACTGTCCAACCCTATGATGTAATTTAAACTTTGATCTTTTAGGGGACTGAAAAGCTATGGCAACTTAGTGGGGCCTTCCTTCACGTTTGCTCACTGTGCTATTTTCATTACCAGTTGTGCCTAGAATTGCCACAAGAACRCACCAAGCCAGATACAACCTGCTTGCCTGCTCTTAATTAAGGTAATACTACTGCTGAATAGAGTCCAAGGTTTTCCTCCCACATGGCAAGCAAAAGCTTGCAAGGCTCTGCAGCCTTGGAAGCCCTTCCATGCATAACTCCGCCACTGTCTATGGGTAGCAAACGCTGGGGAAAGGGATGCTTTCCTACTAGCAGCCAAAAAAACACGCACAAAAGCAGCTCAGGATAAGCCAGGGGGCAACGAGCCAGCCTCCGAGCCCGCTGGCCAATCCTCCCACCCTCCGCCTGCAGAATGTGGCCGTTACCACATCCCACTTCCGGCCAGGGAGCTGCGCTGCGGGATGTGGAGCAAAGGGAAAATTCATTTACTTCCATCTCCACACCTCCGACATTCCTTGCATATTAAATTCCCACAGAAAACAGAGCGGATCTGCTTTCCATTCTCTTTCCATTACATACCCAGATTCAAGTATGTGGAGGAATTATAAGGTAATTAGTTAGGACAACCAGCACATTGATTTTACTAGTTAGTGATGTGTAATTCAAGAAATCGGATGTCAGTAAAAGGAAGGGAGACTGCATCAAGGATGGAATTAAGTTCAAATGGCTCAACTTTCCAGCGGAGGAATCGTGCCAGAAAAAGATCAAGATTAGTTAAGCTAGTTCTTTTAATGTGGTTTCTTCTTCAGTGATGCCAACAGGTGAAAATGGACCAAAAATGAATTATTAATGTTGTAAGTTTTAGGTTAATGCAAGCTATTTCATTCAAAAGGAAGATCAAACCTTGCAATATTAACTTGCAAATAAAGATCTTTTGCTCCAGGCATTTTTCAGTATTTTAACAATAAAACATTTCAACCAATCTTGCTAAATAAAGGTCAAAATTCTCAAACCCAGAGCAGTAGGTTTTTTTAGGGATAGATACCACTATACCACTAGTGGCTGCAAACCCCAGGTCTGCGCTGGCCTGAATAAGTACTTTGGTACAGCTTGGCTACTGCTAGTCAGACATGCATCACACAATCTGGGAGTGTGTTACTTGCTGAATACAACTTTTTACAAAAAATTTACTTGTTTGGAGCTATAAAACAGTTTGAGATAAGCAGCAACTTCAGAGCACAGGAGACAAAGTTTTATTCTCAGCGGCTGTTATGAGAGCAGTTAACATATGAAACCCAGAGCAATTTCTACTGAAATACAAAGTGTCAAAGTCAGACAGAGAATCGAGTTGAAATCTATTTGTTTTTTATTAAAAACCTGCTGTAATGAATGGAAATCCTCACAAAGGATAGGATTCATCTCACATCTCACTTAAGCGTGCTGAGTATTGTATGCTTGCCTAAATGAGTCTGCCCAAATTCCTGTGTAGGCAGCAGGGAAGAGATGGGCACTCCTGGAGCGATTCCTACCCTCTGACCTGGGTTTTCAATAGACAAAATGAACCTTGTGCTTCGGAGATGCTGCTGTTTTCTACTAACAGGAGCAGCCTGGATGGTTAGACAAGGCACCTAAACATAGTCAAGATGAATCTTATCTCCGTGTCTTTCATTTAAATTTACTAGGCATTCACAAATTAAAAACCAAACATTCCCACTCTTACAGCTAGGAAAGGAAACCATTTCAGCTGCAAGGGAAATCATTAACTATGGAGAATTTACTTTACACACGCTACTTGGGATGAGGTCTAAAACCGCTGTGCAATTTAGCTGCCAAGGGCCATTTGCCAGCAGTGGCAAAACTGTCCGATTCGAGGTGGAACCATGCCAGGCTTCAGGCGTTGAAGCTAGCAATTTTCCATTGAAGCGAGTGGGCTTTCGATMAAGGCCTGCAGAACGCTATTCTTTCCCAGCGCCATCCCATGGAAGCGTGGCAGCTGTCGCAGTGATAAATGAGAAGCCAGCCGAGAGCGAGCAAGTGGTCTACACARTTGCAAAGCTCTGCAAGCCCGGCCTGCTCCCTGGGGGAAGTCGCTCCATGGAGGTGGACACCCATGAAGGAGAAACGCACTGTTGGCTTGGCCTCGCGTACAAGCTTCCCAGAGAGGGATCGAGACACTCGTGTAGGTTTTTAGGACTAGCTCAACCCGTCCTTCAGCAGCCTCTGTCTGTCAGCGGAACGGCAGGCAAAATATTTAAAGCAACAGGGAAATCTTAGCCTCACTGAAATCAAGGTTTCATCCTGAATCTTTTATACCTGAAAAATGACAAAGTGATGTGGAGTTTTATAGTAACTCACAGTCTAGTGGTAGACTAGAGGTTTTCGTGATTGCACGAATACTTCTGGAAATGCATTTTAGTTGTAAACTTGTGCATCTAAAAGCATAAATAGATTTTCAGCTAAAAGTCCTAAGCAATGTTAAAATTGCTCCAAAAATTGCAATTGTGTATTAAACTCAGAACTTCTCTGGAAACCATTACCAAATACTCCGTTATAACTGCAGAGAACCGGATGCGTCCAAATTAGATCCAAAGCTTTGTTTTGCCGAATACAGACACGGGAGACAAAACATGTAACCCTGGTCCAGGATATTTCAAAACAGCAGCCCAGAAGTTAGATTCAGGCTTCTGTACAGAAATTATCAAAAAAAAAAAATTTTTGATAAAAATTTAATGTAGCCATCCCGAAAGATCTGAAAGGYTCACTTGTTTCTGATCATTCCCTCAAGCTATCATCCCACGTGGTATCTCGAGGTCTTCTGTCCAAAAATAGTGTCGGATTTAAAGGATAATGAGCACAGCAGGAGTCGGTACAGTGCTGAGAGTGGGTGCGTGCGCACATTTTAGGGGGGGCAGCCTTTTTTTCCTCCTCTCCTCCAAGGCATGTTTCTCCCGAGCTGCGTCCACCCCACGGAGCCCAGCCGCACTCGTGCTTCCCAGCGCTACTGGAAAGGGCCCGCGGTTTGGGCACCCGGTAGAGCAGAAGGGCATCCGCACGTTTCGGAAAAACCTGTCCTGGCAGTCCCGAGCGATCTCTGACCACGGACTCAAATTAAATCAAGTCGCTACGAGGATTTTGCTGTCCAAGACAGCCTGTGGACTATATTCCCCAAACGTTACGGGACAGGAAAGCTATCAAAGGACTAATTACTTCCAGAAATAACCAGGGCGACTGTTGTGCTTCCTTGTTTGCCTGAATGGCCTCAGCGCCCTCTGTTAGGGTTTACAAGCCTAAAATCGCAGCTTCCAGAAATAACGTTAAGCTGCCGAAGCCTCAGCTCCTCCTCCGGCAAGGAGGCCGAGCGCGGCTCGAGCGAGCGAGCGRGCGGGCGCAGCGCGGCGATTAGCTAATCTCTAGAAAGCCTTAATTCGGGAGAGCAAAGCGCRCGGGCGCCGCGGCAGCGCGACGCCGTCGCCGCCGGGGCGTAACGGCGATGCGCGGAGCGGGGCCAGGCCGCCCCGGGGCGCTTGCCTAGACTAAACGGAGGAGCAGAGCGAAGGCAGGAGGGAGGGAGGCGCGCGCGGCCGTTTATCGCCCGCCGGGGCGCGGGCGCTACGTCAGCACGCAGCACCGGCGCCGCCCTCGGCCCCCGGCCTTGCCCTGACAGCCAGCCGCCGCCGCCGCCGCCGGCTTCTCGTTACCGCGGTTGTGCACACCTGATAAATAAAAAGGGCTCTCGAAGCCGCCGGGGAGCCGGGCTCTGTCCTGCTCGTCCACCTCGTCGCTGTTGTAGTGGTAGGCGAAGCGGGGGGAGCCGGCGGGCTTGTGCGGCTTCAGGAGGCGGGGGGCGGCGGGCTGGGAAGGCAGCGCGTGCTGGCCTCTCCGTCGGCACTCCTCCGCAAAGGCTTCCTCGTCCGCCTCGCCTGGAAAAGCAAAGAGTCGGTGAAAAGAGAGCCGGGCTCCCGAGGCTTTGAGGTGAGCTTGAAACGACGGAAAACCCAGCGGGAAGAATCGGGCGTCGCTAAGCTACCGCCGCGCTGCTCCGCCGGCCTCCCCGCGACCCGGCTGCTCCCACCCCACTGGCGCCGAGCGCGCCCGGCCTTGTCTCCCGCCATGCCGGATCCTCCCGGAAAAGGTGTCCGGGTGCGCTGGCCCCGGCGCCCGGCCCCGCTTGTGGGAGATGCCCGTGGCGGCCGAGGGGCAAAGACGCTGGAGATGCCTGCCGGCGAGGCTGGACGTCCCGGGAGGGAGGGAGGGAGGGCAGAGAAGCACGAAGGGTCGAATGGAGCCAGGGATGGYGCTGAGGGCGCAGGAGGTGAAGCGTGATCCGGGGGGCAAGACACACACACAGCAAAGGAGAGGAGCATAGTGGAAACAAAAACCCCATGTGAAAAATTAACGTGGAGGATGAGGTACTCCGGCGATGCTCATGCTGCTTCGCTGATGAAGAGGCTCCCTGTGCTGCAAAAACTGTAACAGCACCAACGCTGCTAAGTGTTCAGCTACCCTAACACACACGCGCGCAATGAAACACCACCACACATTGATAAGGAAACACTAAGACAAGAACAAGTGAAAAAGCCCATGACATACAATGSAGAAAGCAAATGAGAGAGAGGGAGAAGGAAGGTGGGCGCCACATTTGTCCTCTAAGGGTTTTTTAAAGTTCCATTAATTCAATTACTTAAGCACTTTTAACAGAGCTGATGAAATACGGCGTCACTTTATTTGCACCAAGCGCGGTGTGTCACCTGCGGAAAGTTTGCCCTGTGAGGTCCCGGGCCTCAGCTGCTCCGGGAGGGGCGTTGCTGCTACTTAAGGGCTGCAAAAATGCTTTGAAGATGGAAAAAGCACCACGCAGGCATGAAGCAACCCCTGTAGCAATACCCRGTTCACCGTGTGCGTCGAACCGACACTTCCAAACACAACAAGCTCCCCTGTCTTTACCTGGTAACCGTGCATCGGGAGATCCTTCTGAGGGCATGAGGAAAAGGAGGCAAGGTGTTTTTTTTAAAAACAAGTCATTTCAGAGCACAGGGCGGCCCCGGGTTTGGGGGGAGCGGGAGGGCTCCCACGTGCGACCCGCATTGCTCACCCCAGCGGCGGAGTCGCCCCGYGCGCGCAGGCGTTACAGAGGCAACCCGATTTCACGGCTGGGCACAGATCCCCCCACAATACACTCACACTGCTTTACAATGAAGTCTCCTGCACTTTTTCAAAGGCACAAGCAAACAAGACAAAAACCACTTCTTTCTCACGCGGGGCAAAGCACTTCAGCTACAAAAGGCAGCAGGCAAAAAAACGCTCTGGCGAGATGCCAGATTCACAGCAATCCCCGTTCCCAGCTTCCCGTAAGCGACTGCAGGATTTCACGCTTGTGCATGATGTTGGGTACACAGAGCAACTGGCACRAGCAGCACTGAAGCGTACAGCCTGATGATACCAGGTCTATGAAAAATGGTAGGAATAAAAATGAATAGGAAAACCAGACACACCAGTCTCTTGCAAACAAACAAATAAAAAAAACAGTCAAGGGAGGTCACTTCCTAACAAATTATAGTGCAGCAGTAGTAGGAGATGCCTCCCCTCCCATGAAAACACAGGCTGCATTGCTTGCCTTYTGATGCACAAAGTCAGCTTTCAAACGCAGGTTTCAAATTCACATTAGCAAGCAGAGGCAGGGATTAGAAATGCACTGCAGGCCTTTCTTCACGCTCTGAGTTTGCATGCATCTCCAAGGGACTTGCTGATGTGATGGGCACAACCACAGGTAAGTATTAAACTAGATGCTACAAACACGCTCATTAGTTCCATGTCAGAGGTGCATCTCCCCAGCTTTAGCCTAATTCAGCCTGCATGAAAGGAGCAGTTTAAAACTGGAAGAACGCAAAGTAATGTTATTACTCCCTGGTGACGTACACGGTATCGCTCTGCACTATGCCTCTTGCCCTGTTACGCCTCCTCGATCGGCCCTTGCTGGGAAATGCTCCTGTAGAGCTCAACTGCTTTGCGAGTCGGGTTGGGTTACCAGGCCTGTAACGCTGGCAGCCTAAGCAAGTAGCAGAAAGATCTGCCAGCAAGCATTCAGGCTTTCTAGGAGTCCAAGCTAAAAAAAACAACAACAAAAAAAACAACAACAAAAAAACAGACAGACATGCAGTGCTCTCAACTTTCCAGTTAAACCCAACTGCAACCTAGAAAGAGATATTAGCGCTAATCGCCTTCTATCAAATCCTCTGAGAGATGCTCTCCATGGCACATCTCAGCCTGCAGCTCCAGACAGACATGAGCAAGGCTTGTGCTCTGGAAGAGGACAGCGCCTGGCTCTCACAGACCTCCTGCAAGTTTTGGGACACTCGGCCACTTYTCAACTGTGAAAAGTGGCGATGCGCCTCCTGGAGGCTTTGCCCACATTGTCCTCTGACTGCGGCTCTTCTGCAAACGGTCTGGAGCAAAGATCATCTCTTTGGACAGCGCGCCCTACTCTAATGGGGTTCATATTTCCATCACTACAGGAAAGACGATATACCAATAAAAAAGAGGTTGGACAATTCCTGTCTTGCTGATAGAGACTGGTTCAGACCTCCCCCTGGCCTGGAAGGAGGTGGCGATCCACACTGAAAAGCAGAGGGGGCTCTCCGATACTGAATTCAGGGTGAGCCAGGATCCGTTTGAAAGTTGGTTTTAACCCTTTCCACATAAGCTCCCAAACTTTGTCATCGCGGAGGTGTAGTTAGTGTTTTGCTAACCTGGACTATGTTACACTGCAAGAAATCCCCTCGCAGGCTGCCCTCGGCGCCTCCCTGGGAGACACGAGATGTGCCGCAAAGCGGAGCTCATAACGCGGTGATAGCTGCAGCGAAATGCTCCATTAACTTTAACTGGACCACAAAGTCACCCAGTTTTCCTCCACAAGGATACCGTGTGCTTCCTATTTCAGGAACGCCTGTCCCTGCCCGTCCCTCCCCGCCCCAGAGGCAGCTGCGTGGGATGCGTGGCTGCTTCCCACCCACCGTGCAGGCAGCAGTTTTACAGCTAAATCCATCTCGGTCACACAACAGAGTCGTCAGATTCTTCTCCTGAGCTAAAGGCAAGCTTTAGTTCGGTAGATAAACCAAAAAACCATCTGAGATTTCTCCCCTTCCTTAGCTGCAGAAGAGGAGGTGCATCACAGTTTAGCTAATGCTGCCGTATCAGGTCAGCTGCAATCCAGGTATTGAATTGAAAACTATGCTGGGCATGGTATGAGCCTCCAAATCTCTTCTCTGGTCTATCTTTGGTACCCTTTGTAAAGCAAAACAAAGTTGCTGTTTGCATTAACTGTTTGCTCTTTTCCCACATACTAYAGTGTGTCCCATCTCTGCCCTCTCGCCTGCCCCAAACCGCCTCTCCGCCACCCCCACGCAAGAGCCTGCGCGGCTGTGCGGGGAACCAGATCAGGGAACCGATCCAAGATAAAATAAACACTCTTTTTGYGAGCTTATTTTTAACCCCGGACAGGTCCTGGCTCCAGCTCATCATGCAGCCACACCAACAGGGCAGGCCAAGGGGGGGATTGGCGATGCCTGCTGAGGCTGCAATTCAAATTATGGTCTTAAGCAAAGGTCTTATTCTGCTAATACAACTAATAATTAAAAACCTTGCATTTACTTCACTTGCAAAACCAGTTTGGAGAAGTTATACTTCTACAGGTTAATTCTGCAGATTAGGGATTCAGAATAGTCACTGTTTCTATACTCAAATGTAGTAATTAAAAGTTTGGTTTTCAGGTGCATTAGGTTCTCTCAAATGAAAAGCAACTTCTGGTGAAAAAAGAACTCAAACATAAGTTGTAATTCCATGAAAAGCTGCATTAGGACCAAAATCTGCCTTCTGCTTCACCCAACAGTATCAAACCTTTGGGCAGAAAAGAAATCCTGTTGCATAAAAGGGGAAAACCTAGATTCTTTAACCTATAATTAACCAGTAGAGGGCAATATTGCCTATCATGAAAGGAAACAGTTTATCAGAGAAAGTCACTGTCAACTCTCATTTTTTTGGGAATGTATCGATTCTGCATGTTTAATACCAACCAAGCACAATTCTTTGACTAGGTGGCAGGGGGAAGCCACCAACCATAACGGAGAAGTCCAGATTTGCTCTTGGAAAACAGAAATAAGAGACACAGGAATAAAAACAGTAAGGTAGGTAATATTTTAGTTGAGGTGGGGCAGTTAAATTACTAAGCCCTTAATTAAAAAAAAAAAAAGTGGCCCTGCATTATAGCCTTTTTCTACACACATTTTCTTACCTACCTATCCACACCTGAGCCACAGCTACCATTAAAATGTAGACAGCTACTATTACTAAAACGTAGACAGATTTTGAGAGTTTAAAGCATGGGATAACTAACCACAAGGGTTTTTTTTTTCCACTCAACCACAGAATTCTTGTGTTCTTCAACGTAAGTCACTTAAAGTACCTCTGCTTTTCACCTGTAAAGTGGGAGCTAGTGATCTGCAACTACACAGTGACTAGATGGAGAAAGTAGCGTTCACTTCAGGAGTAAGGTACAACGGAGATAAAACAAGCATTGTATTGAAACGTGTTTTACTTTTTAAGCATGGCTAATAATCACTCCTGCACAGTCAAGAACGTATGCGGATGACAAAACTACAGCCTGTGTGGAAGGTTCTCATTTCACAGAGGGTCCACTCTCCCTACCAAATATCCAAATAGAAAAAAGCACTCTTTTTCAGAGGAGCAGCATAAAAGGCAACACAAAATAATTAAGTAACATTAGTATATGTCCTGGCTATGCAGAACTATACTGAATTCCTACCAGAAATCAGCATTAATTACTGGAAAGATAGCAATTAGCAGAAATATGCAACTCAAACTGGGGCAAACATCCTGAGGATACTGAACCACTTATTTAGTTTTATCTTGTCATTTCCTGTGCAAAAGGAAGCTGCGACTTAGTGGTTCCAGGACAGAAGACCTACTATTTGCATGTTATTTTTTTAAGATCTTTTTTTAAAGTCATTTAAGAGATCTTTAAAAAAAAAGTCAGGATTTTCCCCTGTATTAAGAAACAAAAACTAGACAAACTGGTTTACTCCATCCAGAGGAGAACCTCCTTGAGCATGTGAACAGTGCATAACCCTTACTGTAATCAACATTAGAAAAAGATGCAATTTGTGAGGAAAGTCCATTATTATCTACTGACAAAATAAGGCTCTGAACAAGGTGTGTTTTTTTTTTTTTTTTTAATAAGAATAGCTCACAGGAAACATACTCCATTCAAATCTTTCCTTCTTGAATGATGGCCTTCAAAGTGTCTGTCTATCTTTCTAATACTTTAAGACTTAAGACAATTCCAATATATTTAATCTTCAAGAGATATTGATTTGAGACAATGTGTTTTAAGAAGCTCGGAGAAGGGAAACGTATTCCTGTTTTTGGAGAGGGCTCGGTACTGGAACTCTTTATTCAAACTATGTTCAAGGAGATCTCAGTCCCAGCCACTGCTGATTGTGACCACCACCACCACCACCAGAGTTTTGCTTGACTGTTCTTTCCTGTTATTACAAGGACCTGGAATTTACCCTGGGCTCTGTAAGGGCACTGGGGTTTCTGATGACTCAACCCTACGCTGCTGGGACGACTAGAGCTGCAACGGAAGGAGCAACCAAAAGAACAAAACAATCCCCATTAAAATATATTTGTCTGAAGTCAAAACTGTCCATAGCACCATGATCTTTATATTCTCTTCATGATAGGATTTTTTTTTTTTTTTTTTTTAAATCAGTAAGCCTTTTCGGTATTACAACAGCTACAGTATCAGGATTTGCCCTGTATTAACAGAAGATACCAGAGTTCTAGGGAGATTAAAATCAGATTTACCAGCAGGTGGTTGACATTTTAGAAGAGCCCATTACAGCTGAGAACTTATGTAATGAAAACAACCGGTCTGCAGTCCTAGATGACACTACACAGAAAAATTCCAGGAGATTATCTGGTTCTTTAGTTTCTCTCTTGAAAGCTCGTCTTCAAGATCCATGTCAGATATATTACAGCACAGACAAAACATCAGGTGACCAACTAACTATGCTGAAACACAGAACGATTCTGGGGACCAAACTTGAACCTTCATTTCAGAGAGCTGCCAAACCACCACAGCTTCTTTTAATTTATGTTGGAAGTGGAAGACGTCCATTACAAGAAACCAGGCTGAGGATTTTTCCCCAAGGTGCATACATGCACACATATGCACATAATACTCTTCAAACTGTAGGCAACATGCTAAATCAAGAAAATACTCTGTTCCATCAACATTACTGTAGGCTATGCTGAGCAAGTTCTTCTGATTAATTGTTCCTAAGCTTGTTTCTAAATTCCAGGAAACACTAACACTGGCAAAGCTTAACAACATGAGTTATAAAATCCATTTAAGTATGTGCTCCGTAGATTTTGTCACACTCAGCAAAAACTAAATTTTTCATCAAGTCTTTTTTGGAAGACATAGCTGTCTTAGTTGGACAGGGAAAGTCTTTAAAAATATATTGCTTGCCATTTGATATGATGCTTATGAGAAAAAGCAGCCATTTTAAAAGCTACTGATAAAAAATGCAATTAGCCTCTTGAGCCAAAAGAGACTGAAATCATTCAGAAACCATCCAAAGAATGCRAGAACAGCTGCAAAACCTGCACCAGCATTTCAGCGGCAGAGTTTTCACAAACCGTAAAGGGAATTTATTTCAACACTGCCGTTCATCAGCTAAAGCACAAAATGGAGGACGCATTTTTGAGTGGTCTCACACAAACCAGTTGCTTTGACTGATTCCTGGGTATTGTTTTCCTTCAGGCATCATTGCCCATGCCTCGGTGTCACCACTGCACTCAAAACGAGAACGTTGGGAGATAAATGGTTTGTCTCAGTGACAAACATCCTTCACCATCCTTCCTTCAGGAAATACTCAGCCTGAGCAGCATCCAGTGTGCTCAGCTGATTAAGAACGAAACACGTTTTAAGTTCTTCATCAGCCCTCTCCCCAGAAACTTGCTGTGATGTCCCACTTCATCCTTTTTCCATCTCACAGCCTGCACTCAGTGCAACACCTACACAGCTCTGCCTTCGCCAACATTATTCTGCTGAATCAAAATACCTGTTACATCTACCTGCTCCTAACCCCAAATCAGACCCTCCTAATTAAGGTTATAACTCTGGAGATTTTGACCCGAGCTTCCCAGGCAAAGACCAGCACTACTGTTCCTTATGCTGTAAGGACCGTACTACGCCTTAGGCAGGAAGGGTCTTGCCCCAGCCCTCGCCCCTTCCCGCAGTGTCCCCCCAGTCCCGCTGCCTGCTGGTGGCATGGGCTGGGTATGACTCGGGCATGCGGCACACAAGCCCCGGGCCCGGAACCCCATCGGAGCAGGGCCATGGCAACTATCCGTGAGCCAAGGCAGAACGGACCAAAAGTTAACAAATGACAGGACGAAGCATGCGAGGTGGTGGCGAAGTCGCCGGGAAGCCAAGGGGATTTGGGAAAAAGGACGGAGGCTGACGAAGCAAATACTGCAGTTCTATTTCTGGCATGGGAGAGCCACGGCTGCAGCACGACTAGTATTTGGGAAAGGGCAGGGCCCAATACTTTTTGCTTAATGTACATAGCAATCCAGTGCTCTTCTGGCTTTAAAAGTTGGCAATGGGCTGGCTCTTTATTTTTACCTTCATATCCAGCTACTCCCCTGCCAGCTCACTCTGTTCCTACGCAGCCTGTACTGCTGGCGGTAAGAGGGAAGGGCTGGGAAATTCCCACCTTGGGTTTCACACACCGGAGAACGTCTCCGTTACAACGCTCTGCCTGTTCTCCGCTTCGCTACGCTGCTCCCTGACACTACAGCATGGGACCCTGCAAAGGAAACGGGAGAGGCAAAAGGAAAGACTCGGCGCTTTCGCATGTGAGCGCTCACATAAGGAGCCCTCAGTATTCGACATACCATCACCCACACGCTTAAGATGACAATTATGTACTGTACTTCAGCCTAGCATGTAGGTACACGAATCCTGCATTTATAGCACATTGAGCTATGTAAGCAGAGATGTTTCACCACAAAGATACACCAGTCCGCAACAAATCGGGAAAACGAGTATACTAGACACCAACTGCAGCAGTGCTGCAAACAGATACTTCCRAAGGAAATGTCACCTCACCGGTTCCCCTCCGAGTGGTTTACGACTGATGGCTAAAGCAACTCCTGTTTGACCATATTCACTAACACTGAATTCTGCAGCCTAAGATACAGACAGGAGAGCTACTGAGCAACTGGCAGTGATTTTGGATTTACCTCCTCACTACCAAAACTTACTGATCAGGACACAGAATTTCTGCTAAAACTGGGCCTGTATAAAACCCAGTGGTCCTGGATTAAGTTTGAAGACGGAAAGAACTGCAGACTTAGCACAACGAGGCCTTTGGGAAGTTATTTCGCTTCTGTAGAAGCAGTCCAGGGGCTCCATCTCCAGATTATGCCAGCTGTTCTCYTCCTAAAGATTTTGAACATGGGCCATACAAATGGCAGCAGGTAACATGAGTCCTCATGTTTCCAGCAAGCAGAGAGATGACCTCACTTGCATGCTGCTGCTCAAACTGAACTTTAACCTAAAACAAAAAAAMMCCCACAAACTTTATCACACATGAATCTTTTATACATTGATGCATGAATTCTGAAAGGAAGCAAAGAATGAGGAATGAAAGAAAATGAATTAGTGAATGAAAGAAAAGGTGACAAAGCATTTGTGATGCTTTTTACACTTTTCAGGCCAAACGAATAGAGATAAAGTAGAAAACTTTGAGGGCTCGCAGTCTATTTCCACTTTGTTGCTGGTTCACATCAGGTGTCTACCGTATCTTCCTTCAAGTGAGTTGTACTCCATTATGTTTCAACAACGTTGTCTGGTAGACCAGCTTATAAATCTGCACCGGGGCTCCTATTCTTAACAAGATTTTATGATTTTTTTCTGGTCAATCCTTTCAAGCATAAGAGCCTCTGGTTCCTTCTTGGACAAACTGGACTTCCAAGTTCAAATGACTAAAAAAGAAGATCTCTACTTGTTTCTGATAGCATAAGGCCTCCTCCATCTCAAATTATTTCAAGGTAGACCAAGTGCACCCTTTCCATACTAAACTGGGATGGGAACAGAAATGAGAGGTGGCTGCTCTCCTCAGGTTTTATTTACAACTCATGCTCCTTTAACCCAGCATTGAGATACTGATCAGTGACTGTCTCCCTCTCTTCCAACACCCCTCGTCCTCCAGGAATGACTATTGCCCCACTCATCTGAAGGCAGCAAGTCCTGCACCGGTCAGCCAACACCCTGCAACCAGCTCACAAGCCTCCAAAGGCAGCTGCCTCTCAGCCCCATGACTGAACACATTCTGCAGTCTAGAGTGCTGACACGAGCGCCACTCTGACATTTGCACGTCTCTCTCGCTTGCACCTGAGAACTTTTAAGCGTCAGGTTAAGAGGCCCCATGTAAATGCCCCTTCGCCCTCCTGCTGCTTCTTGCCTTCATGCCTTCCAGGAGTTACCACTACTAGGTCAATCATCTTAAAATTGGCTTTTAACTAAATAGAAAACCTCTTCAGGTACCAACCAGAAGAAAATTGCTCCTCTGTTTTCATAATGAACGGAACTTTTTTTTAAAGAGTTAAACTATTGCAACAACATCTTGTATTTATGTTAGTGGCTTTCACTAAAAGCAACATCTCCAAAGCAGTTTTGTTTAGGCATTTTTTCCCATTGGTTATCAGCTTTAAAACAGTCTTTGAAAACTCTATACAGCAAATTTCAGATTACTATAAGAGAAAAAGAATTATATATAAAGCAAAAAGCTATGCAGTTAAGTTAAAGAAGAATCTGATGACTGACTTCACAAAAATGTAATGAATGACTTCCACAGCTGTTTTGTCAACACTTCCATAGTAATTTGGCAAAAGCACAAAAATACTAAGTTTGTATTTCGATCAAATGGCTATTAGAGCTGTTGAAATCTTACAGACACAAGAAGTAAGAGCATGGTCCACATTTTATATTGCATTGCCCTTGCTTAGTTTAGAAGCTCTCATCTTTTCAGGTTAATCATTTGAAAATATTCTGTCTTGTACCATGGGCCTTAAATAAGTCATTAACAGGTTCACATGTTAATTATGAGAAAGAAGAGAWGGCTACGCCTTCTCAAATCATACCCCACAATCTGTAGTTCATTTCTTATCCCCTTGTGCATTACTAGGACTAAGGCAAGCAAAGCCCAGCTCGCAGTGCTATCTGCTGATGTTTGCACATATCCCTGATTTACAAAACTACATATATAAAGAATAGCACAATTTTTCACTGACCCTCAAAATGTCACATGCTCTTTAGTAACAGGAAACGTCTTCCAACAGACAGGTTTCTGACTTCAAAATATTTGACAAACCTTCACCACAAAACCCAAACCTATTTTTGACATCTTCCTGACAACAAAAACACTAAGCAATTCAATAATACTGACACACTAATGAAAAGCTTGAATTTGAAAAACCTCTTATTTCAAGTTAACTTTTGATACTAATTTTGACTAAATACTTTAATCAGGAACCTGTAAACAGGCTGCATGGAGACTGAATTCTCCAACTCTGCCACTTTTCATTGTTCAGCATCCCCAGTCCATCACGGAAACTCTCAAAGTTTCCAGATGATCATTCTTTTTCGCACAGGCGAGCTGTTCAACCTCTGCCTTAAAACCCACTATAGTTTACTATGGAATACTATGGATAATTACAGTTTTTCAAATCCAAGGCTGTTCAACAACAAAATATTCATATGTTTATACACATAAAAACTTGCTGTATGTATACTGCTGGGACTGAAGTTCTGACCAAAGTGACCAGTAAGTGGAGAGCACAGGAATTACAATTTTCTCAGTTTAAAAAAACAACACCAAACCAGAAACATTACTATGATCCAGCAAAAGAATACTTACAATTATCTTTTGTGCCTGGGAACAGTACCGTCAGCCACTTTATACACTCCTTCTGAAGATATCCAAGGTGAACAGAGAACATTTTACCAAGAGAGCTTTGGGAGTTTTTGAAACAGAAGCAAAGTTCAAATATTGACATTAGTATTTTGTTTTTACTACTCAGCAAGGTCATGCATCTACGGGAAAAGGCTGCCACGCCACAGAGAAATAGGCAACAAATCTCTTCCCGTATGAAGCGACCACTATTTCCATTGTGGGCCTCCGTGGCAGCACCCTCCCACCTCCCACTTCCCACTTCTCTGCCTCTTCCTCTCTTCACAACCCCCTTGAGGTCCRTGGGATGAAGCACCAAACACAACAACCGTTTCCAACCACAACCTCTGGGGCCAAAGTGAAAAAGAATGGACGATATTTAAAGCTACCCTAAAGGCAGAGAAACTGGAGAACATAAAGTTCCTGGAGGATGCATGAAGGATGCATGTACACACGACAGCTCTCAGGAGAGAGGAGAATTCATCAGTGGAGGTGATGGACCTGGACAGAAACTAGACCACTGGAGAGTGACGGAAAACACCTTGTTACCATATCTAGCTTCTGCTCAAAAATCACCTATTTTATGGACCTACCTGCATCTCCTGTATTTCTGTAATGCCAATAAAAGCTCTTCCAAATATTTAAGTGAGTATTTGTCAGCAGACTCACTGTATCATTGGGATAAGTATTTGAAAAACATTAAAAACAGTTCATTGAAATTAACTGTTCTAATTGTTTAACCAGAAAGATGATTTTGCACTACTACCAGACCAAAGTGCGGGATCCATCAAAACTAATCAGCCTCCTTCTAGAACACCACTAAAATCAAAACCTTCTCAGAAACATTTGCCAAGAGCTTTACTAAGTTTCAAAAATGTCAAACTTCATTTAATCTACAATATTTCTCCTCAGTCATGTAAAAATCAATATTGCTCACTTAACAGTTACTGAAGATGTCCTACATTCAACACTGTGATACCAAAAGCAAACCCAGAAGAGATTCACAACAGAGAAAGCTTACATTCACATACACTTGTTATTATGAAAGTCAGTGACTGTCATTAGAAGTCCTGAATTTTGCACTTTTGAGAACATTTGAAGACTTTCTAGTTAAAATTCTGACCTTGACTGAACTCTCTGTATTTGATACACTGCAGCATTTCTGCAGAAA